>NW_021849963.1:171563-184284 GCF_003651465.1 Formica exsecta
GGTTCAATACCAAATTCCGACCGTCGTCGGCAGCACCGAAATAAACTCAACGGCCCCCTTACACATTCAGCATTTCCTATCCCGCGCGCTTTTTCCTCATCGTCGTCGTCGTCCTCGTCGACGTCGACGTCGACGTGCACGCGAGCCTCGCACGTGCGTAATTATTGGCGACCCTCTATCGATTCGTTTCGGGCCGGTTTCGTCGTAACGAACGAGCGAACGAACGAGCAGGCGAGCGAACGAGTGGCTGTCAAAGGTTGGGTATATTTCCTCGGCAAGTGAGTCTAGGTCACCCGTATCGGGTCGATACCACGAAAGCGGGACAAAGGCGAGTCTTCGACTGTGCCTCACGCGTATTACAGTCGGGCTGACCAGTTTGCAGCTGGTACTCGCATCTTTCGGCGAGTGCAAAAAAAGCTCGATTTCTCTCTCTCTCTCTCTCTCTTTACTTGTTCCGAGAGAGAAAGAGTCTCCCTCGAGAGAGGGACATCGCACTTTCGCGGAGGAATCTATGCCAACGGAAGCCAACGAAAGGCTTGCGATGATATACACGCAGAATGGAATCAATCACAAGCACGTGAGACACGCGACACACGCGTGTAAATTGATCACATCGACAAGGCCGTTCGATTTTATTTTCTTCCTCAAAGTCGAGACCTCGTATAGTTGACCATAAAATCTTAGAAGTCGATTGCAGCTTGGAATTCTTTACTCGAGGATAAACGTTATTAACATCAAGCATAAATTTCAATCTCGCCAAGTCGTACTATGTGTGTGAAGGAACAATTCGAGAAAATGTTACGCACTTTCCACGAGATGAAATAGCGAAAGATTTCTAAAATATAATGTATTGATTATATACAGTATCTCTCTCTTTCTCTTTCTTATCCATAGATTCATGTTCGCGTCGCGTGACTCGAATCGAGGTTTCGGAAGATTTCGAGAGTTGACGGTCCTCGGTCTTATCTCGAACGTAAAGAAGCTTTGTCGAGAAATTGCGAGCAGTTTCGAGATTTTGGCAGCGAGCTGAGCGCGACATTATACGCGAACTCGCGCAACAGAAACGGCGACGGAATGTCGGGGATATAATGTCCGAGGGTTCGACGAAATGGAACAGCGACTTCTCGAGTGAATTTCACGATTTCGTAGACTGGGCAAAATCGGCGACGGCTCTCGTGTTGGCGCACGCACGATCGGTTTGCATCCCTTAATCGAAACGGTTCCCTTCGACAATGCGCTTGCCCGATCCCGGGGCACGCGTCATCTACGAGACCCTCTCTCTCTCTCTTTCTTTCTCTACCTATCTCTTTCTCTGCCCGTCTCTTTCTCTCTTCACTCGCTCACTCTCAGGGTCCGCTGGCAGGTCTGCTGGCACTCCCGAAATAATGTTCGGAAGAACGGCAGAGCACAGGGGGAGAGGAACAGCGAGGGAGCAGAGAAAGGGGGGAAGGGAAGCGGACTGTAATATCCAGAGAAGAGGAAGATGAGAAAGGAGAACGGAACAAGAAACGCCCGGATCGAGCGCATGTTACATAATTTTCGTAACTCCACGGTGAAGCGGAGAGGGCGATGTGAACCTGGTGGGGATGGGGAGTGGACGATGGTCGTCGACGAGGAGCTCCCCCGAGGTGGTATTTCCTATGAAAGGATGAGAGAGAGAGAGAGAAAGAAAATGCTCGACAGAAGGGTATGCGCGTGCTCGTATGCGTGTGTACGTATGTGCGGATAGCTAAATGGATGGATGGATAAATGGCACGACCGGGGGATAGTAAAAAGGGGATGAACAGAGGAAACTAAAATGGAAAAACACCAAGAAGAATGAGTAAATATATTTACAAATGGAGAAAAACAGGGAGAGCGAAACAAATATATTTAAATAGAGAGAGAGAGAAAGAGAAACGAAGGGAAAGGAGGAGGAGGAGGAGGAGGAGGAGGAGGAGGAGGTGGTGGAGATAGTGGAGGCTCGTGTCCTGGTGGGCGGAATGGCGAATCAATCCTCGACGAGGGGAAGGGAAGGATGAGGGCGAGAAGAAAGAGGCGAAGGCGGCGGGTGGCGGCGAGGCGGAAGGGGGTGAGGAGGGTGTGTGGGGAGGGAGGGCGTGAGGGGGTGATCGACGGCGAGTGTGTTGGCGACATATACTCTACTCACCGTGGACGGTGGCAGCAAGATGTCTGCGAGGTGTCTCTTCTTCTCCTCGACGGTGGCAAGAGAGAGGAAAGCCCGATGTCACATACGCCGCTTCATCGGGCCACTGTGCTGCCGCTTAATACCACTCCGCGCGGTGCTCTCTTCGCCCGCCTTCTTCACCTTCTGCCACTAAAAATAAACTCGCTCGCTCTACCGTGCGCTCCTCCGGATGCCCCCGCGCGCGCGCGCGCGCGCTCGCGAGCCTTCTCCCTCTCCCGCTCTCCTTTTCTCTTTCTTTCTCTCTCTCTTTTTATATCGCGCTTTCTCTCTCTCTCTCTTTTCCTCGCTCTTTCTCCTGTTCTCGCGCTCGCGCCTCACGTCTTGTAACGCGACCGACACATTTATCCGCACTTTCGAACCGCTCTCTCGGGCATTCTCGCGCACCTTTCGCGCTCCGCGACCGACCGACCGACCAACCGCTCGATTCCCTAGAATCGAGGAGGTGGCACTGTGTCGCCTCTCGCCGCCGCTACCGCCACCTCCACCACTGTGGATAATGATGGCGAGGACGGCGCGACTTCGACGTCCGGAGCGGCACCTGGGATACCGAAACCACCCGAGAGAGAAAGAGAGAGTTCGTAGCAAGGGGGAGGGAGAGAAGATTCGGAGCCACGCGAGATCCGATAAAGAGTCGAAAAGAGAAAGAAAGAAGGGGCGGGGGAAGGAAGGAGCGACGATGCACGCTAAATCGCGCGTAAATCACGCACTCGCGGGTCGATTACTTATTCCGCGTGGATCTAACTCCGAAATTGTCGGGACGTACGTGCGCGCGCGCGCGCGCGCCCGTTCTTACCCCGGGGGATGCCACTCTGTCGTCGTCACCGAGAGCGCGGGACTGTCGCGCACTTCAGTTCCTCGTGGTCCCGTCGGCCCGCTCTCCCACCCTACTGGCGGTATCGACTGCGCCGGCGGCGACGACGCGACGACGAGGACGACGGTGGTGGTGGTGATGATGGTGGTGGTGGTTGTTCTCGGCGGCTACGACGGTGCGGGGCGGCCTTTTCTCCTTGATGCCCCTTTTCATATAGAGACAAATCCGCACAACGCCGATCACTGATTAAACTGATGGCTTACGGTGATGACGCGCGTTATCACTGGCGACCGGCGAGCCGCGACGACGAGGATGATTTATACTCCGGTTAGCTCGCTACTTCACGCTACTATCGCTGCCTGCTTGTGGCCGCGGATTGTGCGCGCGCACCTCCGTGTAAAACGTACGCGTGTGTGTGTGTGTGTGTCACAGCCGCGACGAAGACGGACACGACAAGTCTTTATCTATCTATCCATCTATCTATCTATCTTATCTCTCTATCTCTTTCTCTGTCTTTGCGTCTGTCAGTATCGCGATCGCGTGCTTCTACGCGAGGTGATCACGCATGTGCGTCAGCGCGTGCACGAAAGTAGATGATGAAAGAACAGAAAAAACCGGGGAAACACAAGCGAGGAAACACAGGCCGAGAACGATTGAAGGATATAGATAGAATAATCGAGAAAGAAATAAAGAAAAGAAATTAAAGCACACACGCGCACGTGTATACAGGAAAAGAAAGAAGGAAAGAAAAGAGAGGAGAGAGAGAGAGAGAGAGAAAGAGGAAGAGAAACGCGGATAGTAAAGTGCGTAAGACGGGGAAGGGCTAGGGGGCCTTGGTTTGTCCGAGATCAGGTGCGAATTAATACGCGTATCAACGGTACCGCGGTCGCCGTTATACTAAATCGAGGAGAACCGCCTCGGGAGGTTATATCGCGCTCGCTCGCTCGGCTTCGCGGGCGCATGCGCATTCTCGCGGTTCGCGCCACCCAGCCTTATGACCCGCCACCCCCGTCGTCGCGACCTCCACGATGTGATGCAGATTTTAAGATCGCTAAATTTTGCGATTTTTTTATCCTAAATAAAGCCGAGGCCCTTAAATAAATCCTGTTCCTTTGTTAATTACGTCGCTAATCGAAATAGCATAATATTTCATTCAATTCGAAAGAGGAGATCTCTTGACTTTTGTTAATGATGACGTCATATTTTTTTCTAGCATCGCGAAATGCTTCAAGATCAAAAACCACGATTGAGCAATCATGGTTGCCGATATTACTATATATATACACCGTATTTTCGTCTTAAGTGGTACATATTTTTGACAGACCTAAAACTAGATCGAAATTAACGAATTTTTGTTGTAGGTAAAACTATCAAAAAATGGAAATACATGTTTTATAGAGTAATCTTTTGAGAATATCTCCCTAAAGTTTCAATAAAAAATATCAAAAATTGATATTTCCTGGCAGCTATTTTCTTGAACGGTATTTGTAAAAATGGCATTCGCGGTATCAGAGATATCTCCGCCTTTCCTCATTTGAAACAAAAAACAAAAATTTTCTGTTAAACTACATGAATAAAACTAATACTTGTCATAGGATTTTTTCGATTTATGGCTTAGTTTTTTTCATAAATTAAAAAAAAATAATTTTTAGGTCGAAAATCGCATTTTTCGCTACAAATCGCTGCCATTTTTCGAAAAATCAATATTTAAAAAATCGGCTATGACAAGTATTATAGTTTTATTCATCTAATTTAAGGAAAATTTTTGTTTTTTATTTCAGATGAGAGGAGGCGGAGATATATCTGGTACTACGAACGCCGTTTTTAGGAACATTGTTCGGGAAAATAGCTGTCAGGACATCAATTTTTGATATTTTTTATTGAAATTTTGGGGAGATATTTTCAAAAGACTATTCTACAAGACATATATTTCAATTTTTTAATCAAATATAATTTTATTCACAATAAAAATTCGTTAATTTGGACCTAGTTTCAGGTCTGTCAAAAGTATGTAACCCTTTAATACGATATATAAAAATCTGCGAATTAATTTTACATATCTCTTCTGATTTATCTCTCCGGATTCCTTAATATATATGTATACTGCTTTTCCTTATTGTCGTGCCAAAGAGAAGAATCCGAAGAAAAGCAATTTCGCTGGCTAATAAAATTAATTTTTCTTGAAACTTGCGCACTTACTAATCTCTTAATTAATATTACAAGAATGTGCTTCGATAAAAAGTAATATAAACTGAAGTATAAGGAGAGAGCCACTAATTCAAATCTTTCAAGAATAGAGTTTCCGAGCTTCGATAGGCCAGTTTATTACGCGAACACGATTCCACGAGAGATGGCGCTAAACGACGCGACCTAAAGTTGTGGCGCGAACTTTTGAAATACGGTCTAGCAAATGTTCGACAAATATAGATCTAGCTTACACCGATATACTTTACCTCGTACTAAGTACTACACTGGCCAATCATAGCCGTTCCTTTAAAGAATGGAATGGCTGTGATTAGCCAATGTAGTATTTACGTATTAAAGTATATTGGTGTAAGCTAGGCTATTGAGCGAGTTTAGCAGAGAAAACTGCTCAGTAGTAATCGAACGTGATTGGCTCTTACTTTTAGAACCAACAAATCAACGTCGAATGTTGACAAGAAGATAACTGAGCACTTTCTCTACTGAACGCGACCAATTGCTTTACTATATATTTTACGATCTATGCCTGAACCATAGTAATAATAAGTGAAAAGGAGCAATAGCT
Organism: Formica exsecta; assembly: GCF_003651465.1. Taxonomy (NCBI): domain Eukaryota; kingdom Metazoa; phylum Arthropoda; class Insecta; order Hymenoptera; family Formicidae; genus Formica; species Formica exsecta. Next base: position 177,330 of record NW_021849963.1, read on the forward strand.
ATTGTTGTTGTCTTTAGGTTAAGTGATAGAGTGTTTTCGAGTGATTCTTTTGATAAAAGAAAAAGCGTGCAAAATTCTTGAGAAAATAGAACGCGAGTAAAGTGAGAAAGAGATATTGAATATTTATCTTATCACTATCTTATCCTTCCTTCGGGTTAGTACGCGGCTCGATAAATTGTTAGCAATAAGATAAAACACTATCATTTTTACTTGTTTTTTCCTTATTGTTGTAAGACATTCGCGTTGCATTATTTTGAATAAAAAACTATTTCTTTCACGAGAATTTAGATCCGTTTTTTTTTTATTTTATAAATATCAGTGCGAAAAAGTATCAGTAATGCTTCTTTTACAGTGATTGACACACATTTATGTTTCCTATGCGGATTATCGTGAGATTTATGAGTCAACAAAGATGGTCACCGTACAAGATATTGGTCTTCAACTTACAAAACCAGTAAAAGAGTTAGCAAAATGGAACTTTCCTTTTTCACAAGTATATTTACATTATCAATTTTCAATTATATAATAATAGTAATGTGTTATGTATTAAAATAATATCTTTTATTATTGCAGACTTTGGAGAAATATTGTTCATTATTCAATACAACGTGCAATAAAAGTTTTGGCGAAGCTGGACTTGTCCTGCAAAACTCTGCAGCTGTATATGTCCATAGACTCGATTCTCTCTGGAGTACAACAGAAAACTCCAAAAATTTATTATTGAATGATGAGTGAGTACCTCATTAATATATTAAAAAATCATATATACTAATTTAAAAAATTCTGTAAGTATATTAAATTATTTCTCTTTTAGACACGAAGAAGCAACACAAAATTCTACCAAGAAAAGAAATAGGAAGATTGACATGTGCTTTAAAGAATTCAAAGCTGTCAACTTTGCCAAGGAAATAAATAATAATATCAATATTAAAAAGGATCATATAACGCATGATACTGTCAAATCAAAAAAGCGCTGTTTTACTCAACTAGAAAAGGGTATTGCGCAACATGTCTCTATTGATATCTATGATGTAAATGGAGAAGTCATTGGTAAAAAATATGATTTTCGGTAAGTATCCCATTGTATTTTTAATGCATCTATTTTATTGTAAGATAATAATATCTAATAATATGTTGTAGCTGCAATCAAAACATAAGTATAGATGGTGTATTGGTCGATGCTTTGGCTGAGTTTGCACCTCAAGGTATATCATTGATTGTGAGAATAAATTTTTTTATTTAATTTAATATTTCATAGAATTATTTGTGTTTCAGATTTTTGTTGCGACAGTGATAATTCTGAGTCCTTATCGACTCCGGACTGTACAATACACGATGATAATAATCAAAACGATAGTAGCGATGTTGAGTCTGAAAGGAATAATAACGATTCACTGGAAGAAGAGATTTTTGATTCAGTTACATCTTTGGAATCGACTCAACAAAATCTGTCTTTGTCCGAGAACACTGGTTCCAATAATACACTCAGCGATATATCAAATGAAATGTATCCTAATACACAAAACAATAACAACTCATTGATAACTCACACCAACAGCACTATTTTGTCGAATAATAATGATTTGGATAATCATTCTTTGAACAATATCGGGAAAGATATAGATGTTGGTAGTGTATTGGATAGTCCACCCGAGTCGGTAAATTCGAAAGATAGAAGGTATTTTTGATATTTTTGCTACTTGTGATGTCTGACTACAAGAAACTTGTGTGAGAATTTTAAAATCGATGATATTATTTTAGAACGTCATCGACGGACGATCTAAGCTTGTTAAACGACACAAATGAGGATCTATCGCAAATAAATTTAACTACCAACATTATACAAAATACTTCTTCAAATAGCAGTACAAAGAGTAAAATAAAATTGCAGTCTTCGAGATCGAAATCGGTACACATAATAACACTTACAACTTTGCTATTAATTAATGATGTTTGGTGATAATATTGCTCAATTACTTATTTATAGACTAAACGAAAGTTTAACCGAATAACAAAGGACGAAACCTTTACACTGACTAAGAGAGGACAAGGTATAATAAAGAAAAATCCCGCGCATGTTTTGGAGGAATCGATTTTGTCGCGAAAAGATAAATCCATCTATAGTCTGTCTAGAGAAATTGTCTGATACAAATTTATTGATATACATATATACTAAACGACGAAATTCCTTTTCCAGATAGACCAAATATGTTCAAGAAAAATTTGAGTACCTGCATAAAATATATACGAGAGTACAATTCTTTGCAATACAACGATGTGATGAATGTAGATTTGGACTTCTTAGGATTTCAATTATGCGTTAATGTGGAAGCGAATACGAATACTAGCGATAATAACATAACGGACACTTCGATTAATGAGATCTCCGAATCCCGCAGTTCGACTCCCATGAACATGTCACCTCCGCATGAAAATTTCTGCGATATTTGGCTGCAATCGGACTCGCCGCATTTCTTACCAGTAAATCGATGCTCGCTAAAATAATTCATAGGAAACATTAATTGTAAGATCTAATAAATCGAATAACGATTTCAGAAAAATATTGACAAATGGCACGAATGGATACAACCTAAATTACGCGAGGCCGAACAAAGATCAACGTTTTGCATTCGCGACTATGCGTCGCAAATTATGGAGACTCTGAAGACGAATGATCAACGGAAAATCAACTTTGACGCCGTTATTCAAAACCAACACGAAGTGGCCAGATACTTTTTAGCCTTGTTGGACTTGGTAAGAGACACGATATTTAAAAAAAAGAAAAGTGATATAATCGATGTAATCGAAAAATTACGTAATCAACAATTTTTAATGAAATTTATTGTCCGCAGGCCTCGAAACAAAATGTAAATATAAACGCGGATAAGGATCTCAAGCATGATATAGAAATTGTTTTATGTGAAGAGAATAGACCGTGTTCCATCAATTCTGGTTAAGTGGAGTTATGTGATTAATGAGCAAATATTCTAGTTCCAAGGGTGTTGCATATATGTATATTAAAGAAAATCAATTTATATATATCTTCGACTATAGGGAACAGAAAGCCCTGTTTGTACTGTGATATTCTATCGTAAGAGTGCAATTGAATATCTTTATCAAAGATATATATCTTGTATTTGTGTATTAAATACTTTTTGACGGGATATCTGCATATCTATCTTTTATTTCAGCCATTCCTTTTACTACCTTTTATTTCCTTTAATTGTCAAATTATAATTATATATATAAATGTATACGTCTGCAATTTATTGGAAATTTACGTTTCTATCGTACGTAATATTTTCATTTAATCATCGAGCGGTAATTCGTTGCCGGGCGAGTCGTAACGAGGCGTTACAAAAAAGAAACTGTGTTACAGCGTGAGATTGATTTTTTTTTTTAAATTAATATTGGAACGCATTCGTCGTTTATACCATGTATAACTGTGGCGATATGTGACAAAATGACAGAGCGTGCATTCACAAACGTGCGGATCTCTGTCGCACACCACGACGCCACGCACATCTCACACATACAATGTATGACAATTGGTCGTAGTGTAATATACACAGAGAGAGAAATGCTCAACGCATGCGTCTCGTCTGTGCCGAGCCGACGACGGGCGCACCGGCTCACGCTTTATATTAGTTTACATTAGGACAGGCATATAGACACCGCAAACGCCGTGTAAATTGTGTTTTTTTTTAACGCGCTGACAATTGCTTTCCCGGATGATCGCGTTGAAAGAAAATTGTCGTGCGTCGCGTTCCGCGTGAAATTAAATGTCATTGAATAGAAAGTAAGTTTATAAATTTTTATTATTATTTTTTTTTCATTGATGAGTGCCTCTCGCGGAAATATAATAGTTAACGTTTAAGAAAATTAGCGTTAACATTACAGTGTGTGTGTGTGTAATAAAATTAGAAAGAGTGACGGAAAAAAGATGTAGGAGATGGAAACTCGGGGATGTTACAGAAAAGTTTAATATAGAGTCCACTTGATAGTAACCAATTAGACGACACAGATCTATACACTTCGCTCCCTTGATCTTTCTCTCTCTTTCTCTCTCTCTCTCTCTTTCGCGATGCGGCAGAGATATTCAATTGAGATAGTTGCGTTCTGTTGCGTATCGCGTCTTCGCGCTGATACACACGTATTATCATTTACATGTTTGTGTAACATATAAATTACTACTCAATATTATTAAATATCATCAATTAACGATTTGACAAAAACTCAATAATTTAAGTTTATTTTAAAGTGTTTCTATTACGTTAATATCTCTAAGATTTTTATTATTAAAAAAATTTTTTTTTCTGCTTTTTTTACGTGCAAAATTGGCATAATTTACTCGCTTTTTCAAACGTAACTTTGCACAGGGATAAAACTAACTGCGTCAGCATGAACAGCAAGAGTGCATTACTGGTGCAACGATGGATGCTCCAACCGCGCTTGTTACTAGTTCTCATTTTGCTGCAATTTATCATTCAGTTTTTCACATCCGTCTATCTATACAAGTATATCACAAACGTGGAGAGCGATCTTCGCTTAGTAAAAAGACAGTATCCACCAGCACTTTCACGGCGGAGACGCAGCAGCGCATTGCTGACCGGCGAAGACAATGCCGTTTCTGACATATCAAGTAGAGTACGTATAAAGTATATATGTAATAATTAGTATATATATAAAAGAGATCGTTTTAACAAGAAAAAAAGTGTGTTTTTTCACTTCTACTCGTAAAAACAAGTCTAACTTTTTAAAGAGAGGAATGACTTCAAAATTCTGGAATTTTCTAATTATTAAAATATAATTAAATAAATATATGTATAATGAAAAAAATATAAATAAAAAAAGAAAAGAAAAAAATGTTAATTTTGCGGTCGAGAAAAATGTAATTTCTTAATTCTCTGTGAATATATGTAAATCCTAGAATTTTCTAAGAGATTAAAAATTTCCTGATTAAATTTCTTTTTAAAAATATCTTGGATCTCTCGTGTATAATATCACAGAATTGCTCGGTTGCAGATTCGAGAGGATAAGGAAATACAAGGTACAAAGAAGGTAACAGCCTCCCCCATCATGGTATCTGGCTCTGCGTCTTCGCCAACGGCGGCCGGAGGTCAAGACCCAAGTTGGGTCTGGTTGAACGCCGACACGCGAATACAAGTCAGTTCTCTGCCATTGTTAGAACTAGTTACCTGCTTCGCGATACATCCTCCTCAATGCTTTCGTCAAACTTCAAACTTTGCCGCGATGTTCCTCACTACAAGTTCCGTCACCTATACATATAAAATATCGCGTATGTAATGTAGGAACTTGAAGATAAGGAAGCTAAGTGTTCTTTAGACCCATTTCCCTTATTGCAACAACAATAAAAGTTCGTATAAACATAAACACTTTTATACGAGCTTCTTATTATTTTAACGTGAGAATTAGATCCAAACTGGGCGAGATATCGAGCTTAAGATAATATTAGGTACGCCCAAGTGAAACGTGGGCTAACAATAAGATCGTTGTTCCATAAAATTCTCAATCTATATATCAGTTAAACATATATATTCTTTCCTCATCTTTGAAAAATGATCTATAAAATAATTTGTTTTATCCAAACATTTTAAATTTGTTACAACTCAAATATTTTTATACAAAATTGAAAGCAACTATTGGACTAGGCCATAAAAAATACTTTAAATAAATTATAAAAATTATAAAAATTTAAATTATAAAAAAATATATAAATCTACACCATCTATAAATATATAAATCTTTACCATGTAGTAAAAAAAATTTATTGTGAATAATTTAATATAAAATGGCACTATATAATATTCGAGCAACCTATATATCTACTTACCCTGTGTTTCAGTTCGATGCAATCGAGAACTTTTGCCGTTCATCCGCAAAGTACTGTCCACCGGGCCTTCCTGGCGCTCCCGGAAACCCAGGTCCACCAGGTGAGCCGGGTCTACCAGGTATCCAGGGATTGGTGGGACCGAAGGGACCCCCCGGACAACCCGGCCATCCTGGCACCAGAGGACCCAAAGGCGACATCGGTCCACCGGGATTCGATGGAAGAGACGGTGTGCCCGGTGAGCCCGGTTTGGACGGCATTCCCGGTAGAAGTGGCCTGGATGGCATACCCGGGACCAATGGTAAGCCGGGTATGAACGGGTCATCCGGATCGCCTGGAAGAAATGGAACAGACGGTACGTTTAGATGTAGAATTATTTGACGAATACATGGCACAGTTAAAAATTCGATATAAAGAAGGATGTATATGTTGAAGATAAACATGCGAGATTAAATGTAAAGTACTTGATGGGAAAACGAATAAATGCATGGAAAAGCGGCTTTTCCCCTTAAATTTTTATTTTTAGCCAAATAGACATATATTATTTTATAAAAATGCTGCTTTTTAACATATTAATTTTTTTTATTACATAGAGATAATTTTATTTTGCTGTTATATAAAAATGTTGGTTATTACTATTTTTACTTCTTTATATCCGTAGTATAGTCGTAAATTTCGTAACATCATAATTCTACAACATTTTACAGCAGAGCCGTAAATTATTCTTTGCTACTTCGTAAATAAAAAATGCACTGATATCTTGTATTTATTTAGGAAGACCTGGCCAAATGGGGCCTCAAGGACCACCGGGACCTCGCGGTGGGTAATAAAATGTACCAGTGATTTCATCACTTCATTTGATTCACAAGTGAATTTTTTATGCCTCAGGAGATTTAGGTCCGCCCGGTCGTCCCGGAATGCCGGGAAAAAACGGCACGCCAGGTATACAGGCTTACAAAATGAACATCCATGATCGCAACGTGCATGACATATTGATACCGCCATCCATCGTAGGTAGGATAAAGACCACCGGCATTTTATTCTCTTATCGAGATTAATGTATTTTTTTTTTTCTTTTATAAATTTATTATATTTATATTATAT
>NW_021849963.1:186017-190246 GCF_003651465.1 Formica exsecta
AATATTATTAAAAAAGTTTTTTCGAAAATTCAACATTTTAGAGATTGCATCGTCGTTGAATACGAGCGACATAATTTCCGTGCAAGAAGGCAAAAATATACGACTGAGATGCGCCGCTAGTGGGACACCGCAACCCGTTATACAGTGGACCAAAATAGACGGTTCCACGATTCCTATGGGAACCTGGCAGGGTATAGTCGAATTTTCTAATTCGCGATAATAAATAGCGAATAATGAACGAGCGAGAGATTAATGAGCTTTCATATTAAAAAAATCTTACGACTTTAGTGAGTTCGACTATGGGCCCTACCTTTAATATCAGCGTGATAACCCGGGAACACATGGGCGAATACGTGTGTAACGCTGACAACGGAATAGCACCAGCAAGTTCCAAAAAGTTTAGACTTCAAGTCAAATGTAAGCACGTTGCAATCTTCCTAAAAAGAAAATTTTTTGATATATAATATATGTAAAAATATTATAATAATTTTTCTTTTTTCGTGTATATTTTTTTTACTACTACCTTTCAATATTATCATGTTTTACAAATTTATAATTAATTTCTTTTGAATTTTATTTTTTTCTGTACTAATTGCTTTGAAAAATGCTATATAATTCAATATTTTTTTTCTAATTTTTTATTATATCGATCTTAACACGTTATATTATAAATATAGATGATAATACATTTAATGATTTTTAAAAAGAAAAATTTAATAAATCTTCTGATACTGTAAGATAAAAGTGTATAATTTGTAGGTTTTGATTAGAGTGAGTGATTCCGAAAGGACCAATATTTTATTAAAACCGATATAGATATAGGTAGAGACAAAACTGATAATCGATCGCGTTCCAGTTCCGCCGTTTATTCGTATACGCAACCAAGTGGTTCTCGTACGAAACCAAAATCCGGCGACATTGGAATGCGAGGTGGAGGCCTTTCCCGAGCCGGTGGTACATTGGGAACGCGGCGATGGTCGCCGTTTGAAAATGTCAGATAAACACAGGATGGATGTTTATGACAGACGAGATAATTATAAGGTAGTCTTTATCAAACTGCGTAACTTATTTTCTGCGTATTTCTCTCTTCTAGCTATTGTCTATTTGAAATAAAAAATATATATAATATTTGCATATTTGGCATATAAATTCGATAATATGCAAAATCGTTCTCTTACTCGCTTGCCATTTTTTTTTATCTCATAACTTATGACACTTTTTGTAATGCGTGTGAAATTATTCCGAAAAGTTGAAGATGAAGCTAAAAATCACGAAAGTGATGTCGTCGGATCATGGGATGTACCATTGTGTGGCGAAAAATGATCTTGACGTTACCAAGGGATCCTTTATACTAGACGGTTTGTCTTATTACATATTTTATTCGCTATAACTTGGTAATATAAATAACGAAGAGCCATCACAGGATTAATTAATTAATTATAACATTAACATATAAAAGGCAGAGTCTCACGTTCTTCTATTTGATCTGATATTGAAACAAATTATTATTATGATTTTACAGTGAAATAATTGCAAGCAGAACTAATATTTCCAATTCTCTCAATACTCAAGTAAAAAGAATCCGCATAGTTTATCAAATTCATATAGATAAGATGAATTCTAGAAAACGTGGAGAACATCTGACTTTCGCTTTTATATTTCTGGAATAATTTTCCTAAGATTTTCTAAAAAATCCAAGATTTCATTTTTCTGTTTAATTTAGTTTCTCTCTTAAGTATCTCCTAGAATACATCGCCTATTTCCGAAAATTAATTTTATTATTGAATTTCTTAATTAATATAATAATAATACATAATATTCTAGACGACATAAGAGATGTAGAGAAACTCAAGTTAGGGAAGGAGCAGCACGTTACGTATGGGCATCCTATGCCCCCGAGCGTTGATCAGGAACAAGAATTATGCAGTCGGCAAGAAACTTGCACGACGTGCCCAAAGTGCACGTACGCAAATATAATGGACGCGCACATTCAACCATTGCGTGGTGTTAATATGACGGGGCTACAACCGCGATTAGCCGGTACGTTTAATCATTTCTAACTAATATATTCTAGCAACGTTCTTGTGGTAGATAAATTAATTTCAAGAGGTAGAGCATAAAGTTGCAGCGTAAACACAGACATCTCACAATAAGATATAAGCCTCACTGTATACAACATTTTATAATTAAACGAACATGATATTTTTACAAATTTTTATTTAAAAGAAAAAGATAAAGAAATGCAACACACAATAAAAATTTAAAAAAAAAAAAAAAGTAATAAAATGTAACGGGAAGAATATTTCCGTGCAACTTTATGAAAGTAAAATATCGAAGCAAATTGCTTTTTATATTGACTTTTAGCCATTTCAATATTTATGAAGAGAAAAACAGAAAAACTTGTTTAAAAAGAAATTATTTAATTAAGACACTCATTCTCATTTAACGGATTTTAATTGGATTTTAACTACAAGTTCTTCGAGACGTTCTTTCGATTCATTTTAATTCATCTACTTTTTCTACGAATATCTATGGCGGGTCAAGCGCAACTGGAAAATAGTATAATTAATGATTGAAAAGTGCAGTGTCGTGATATGTTCGCGAAAGTTTACGCAATTAACCGAGCACTCGTCAAATGCGAGAGTGTCCTTGAGTACCGCGACGAAAAATAAAACCTCTTCACGTCGACTCTCCAACTTTCGGGACTCGAATATTAATAATCGACGTCGGTAAATTCGCAGAAGGTTTGATAGAAGCCGTGGGAAAACCTGTTCTGAAAGGAAACATAGACAACTATAATGGAAGTTGGATGCACGATGCGTTCTCCCATATCATGTCCGATAAACTCTATGTAACTCGCAATAACGTTCACGACATGTCCCACATCTACGAGTACAATAGTAAATCGAAGGGACATCACAAGAACGAGTCGGGTGTTGAGATACCATTGCCTCGTCCTTTTCAGGTCGGTAATTTAAAAATTTAAAAAAAGCGACAAATCTCTCTCTCTCTCTCTCTCTTTCTAATATTATATTTACGCAATTTCTGAAGAGCTATAAAAATATACATTAAATGATAAAAAGACAAAAATGTAAATCTTAAAAATCACGTAAAATGATAACGTAAAATTGATGTTTGACGAGCGAAGAAATTTCAAGTAAGAATTAAACTTGTGATCGATTGTTTTAGGGTAACGGACATGTAGTTTACAACAAGTCGTTCTTTTATAATCCCCAAAGTGAATCGAGCATCCTTCGATTCGATCTCTCCTCGGAATCCGAATGCAGTCGATATTCCAGCAAATGCGTGCTGTCGCTACCGAGTTTGCTGGTCAATACTAAGAACTTCCTCTACATGCACAATTTCACTTATGTGGATTTGAATGTAGATGAAAACGGTAAAACGACAAGTCAGCTTTTTCTCCCGATATACATTTTTCAGATATTATAAATTGAAATATATCACAGAGACGTATATAATTAAATAAAGTATATTGTAATAAAAAAATTTAATATCATATAGATATACAAAATACGTGGCGTTTGCACAGGTTTGTGGGTTATTTACGGATTACCGTCCAATAATACGGCAGTGGTGAAAATTAACCCCACGAATATGACCGTTCAAAAGGCGTGGAACATCAGTATCGATCATCATAGATTCGGAGAGATGTTTATCGCGGGAGGGATGCTTTACACTATACACAGTGTCACTGAAGAAACTATGAAGATACGGTAACGCGAGAAATATTAATTATTCTTGATGCTACTTATAAGAGCACAAATATCCCGTGAAAATTCTTGAATGTTCTTTAATATATAATTTCCTCATAATTCCTTTTTTAATAATATTCATTAATCATTCATTTGCCACTATGTAAAAAAGTTTTCATGTATATATACATGTTATATTATAATTGTTTTTCATAATAATATATTTATAATAATCGTTCTCTTTTTTTCATATACGAATATATACAGGGTGAGTTTTTTAACTTGAAACTGTAAAATATCTCGGAAAGTAAGCTTTATCGAAAAAAATGTTTCAAACAAAAGTTGTAGGGTTCGGAGGGGGCCACATGATAAAAATATGGATTTGACCAAGAGTGACCTTCTCAAGGTGAGGTCAATGTGATCGACGTTTTCTTAAATGGAGAGCTTTTCAAAACACTATAACAAAGTATTTTTTCATTAAGTACTTTTTGAGTTATTTTATATTTTAATCTGACA
>NW_021849963.1:190268-198830 GCF_003651465.1 Formica exsecta
AACGTCGATCACATTGATCTCACCTTGAAAAGGTCACTCAAGGTCAAATCCATATTTTTATCATGTGGCCCCCTCCGAACCCTACAACTTTTGTTTGAAACATTTTTTTCGATAAAGCTTACTTTCCGAGATATTTTACAGTTTCAAGTTAAAAAACTCACCTTGTATATGTAGGTGAAGAAAAGAGAACAATTATTATAAGTATTATTATAAATATTTATTACCAAAAACAATTTGCATATTCAACAGATATATCTACAAATAATCGCAGAATGTCACTGAATAATTGCTTTTTCCGACCACAGAATTATAAAAATACATATAATAAATAATTATTACCCAAACCCATTCAACTCCGTAGATACGCCTTCGATCTCTATCGAAATACAATGCGGGAGGTGTCATTGTCATTCACGAATCCGTACTACAAGACCACAGCGGTTAGCTACAATCATAAAACCAAGGTATAGATGCTTATCTTGATATGCCTTTCACCATTCCGTCTATTTATGCTCATTCGAGTTTTCCTTCCCGTTACAGGAGCTCTATACATGGAATAAAGGCAACCAATTAGCCTACCCCGTCAAGTATCGTGACGAATTGGTAGGAGGAAATAAGGACAGTTGAAGCACAATTTTCTTCAATATACGTCGTTAATCGCCGTTAATTAAGATTAATTAAAGAATTTTAACATATAACGTCTTCTCATCTTCGCGATACTCTTTAGAGCGCTCTATTTATCTTGTATACATACTGAAAATAATAATAAACAAAATCAATAAATGTGCGTAATTATTGCTTATTTAGTTTATCGTATACGTAAATCTATTCTAACGAAGAATCGCGAAGTCTATATTATTATTTATAATTGAACGAAAAAATAAAATATAAAGATTTTTTTTTTTAATTATACTATAATTATATTTTTAAAAAGATATATTATCAATGCATAACTATGGCGAAATAAAATATATATGTGAGAGAGTGTAATACTTTTTTAAATACAAATATCTCGAGACTAACTCTTTCATTAATAGCTGTATATCTTAACCAGGGACCCGGATCAAAACGAAATTAGAGTTTAATAACTGTTCCGGTTTCTTGATAAGTAAAGGAAACCGAAACCGTTTGAATTACGGTTTTTTCGGTTCCGGCTCTTCTAAAATTATTGCTTTTCTAACCTTTTTCTAACAAATTATATTATTTTTTATTAACAAATATCTTGTTGTTCTTTTTATGTGAACATGCAGAATTTATTAAATTTACGTCTTTTATATATATTTTATTATAAAATAAAGAAAAAAGTAATATTAAATGTAAAAAGTTTTTTTATTTTCTTAAAAATACAAAAACTTAATTAAAATAAAAATAATTAATTAAAAGTAATTATTTTTATGCACTTATTGTTTTTTATTCATTATTATTTCTTCCATCTCTAACTTTTTGAAAATTCTATTTTTATCAGGTTATTATTATTTTTCGATGACATCCAGCCAAGAAAATGACAAAAAATTTAAATTAGTAATATAAAAATATTTTGTAGAAATAAATTGCAAGAACCGAAAAGGTTCCGAAAAGAACTGTAAACCGAAAATAATTTAACGGTCCGGTTACGGTTATAAATTTAACAGAATTTTAATACGGTTTACGGTTTTGGAAGATATTAAAAAAACGGTTATGGAACGATTATTGATTCTGATTCCGATTCGATCCGAGTCTTTAAGATTCTTAACATTTCATCTTTCCGCAATTCTAAACGCGCTTCTTGCTTAAAATTAACGGCATTACGACTGAAAAATTTCAAAAATCTTGCTTATAGTAAAAAAATGAACACACACACAAAAAGAACTGATTTAAATATGTACTAAATACGTATATCTTGTACAATACCACTTATTGCATATATCATTGTTTCCATTGTTATCGCTTCAAACATATTTAATTACTTATGCATATACATAAGACATAGATAGCAGTGGATTATCTTACGCGACTGTCATCATTTTAACGATTTCGCATTCGCAGTTGAGTTAAATGTTAAATATGCAGTATTTTATTTTAATCATATAAGGATGGTTAATTAAAGCAACATTTATGAGATAAAAGTTATGGGGTCATCGAAATCATGATAGAAAACGCTTCAAGTAATTTCTTTCGCAACTATCTCGTGTGCGAAAACGAAAGTGCGGATTTCCTTCTTTTACGGATAATGAAACTCCGCTAGATACGATGATAAAATAATAACGCGAATAGTCCCGGGGGGAAATCGTGATAATCATAATACCTGGTAAGGCACTCCGCTTCTATTATAACGTTGCTACAACGTTCTGTGTTGCATGGGTAACTTCGGTGGGGCGACCATACGTGGTAGGGGCGAAGTAGTGCGTATGAGAAATGATTTTGAGTCAGAGTACAATACAGTTCGACAAGCCACGGATCCCGTCGATCACATTCACTAACAATTCCGGTAAGTAATAATCTCGATGCTTTCATTGTCATTATATAATTCCTCGTCTATCGATCGTTAACATTATTTCGATCAGCGAATGGAAAGCGCAGTAATTTCGTTGTATTTTCTCGATGCTATTCGAATTTATCGTAATCATTCCAGTATCATTGAAATCAGCGTATTTATATCGACCGCGATCACTAACAATATTAAGATAAGGAGGTCGCAGATTTATCAAGTCTATCATTAGTAATTTCATTAATACTGCGACAAGTGATATTATTTGTTATAATAAGTATTTAATCCGTACACAAGAATTATATCGGCTCGCTTTTAGTGTTTAGGTTGTGCAATTTTAGCATAATCATTACTCACAAAGATATTTATCATCCATGCTATCTTTATTTCTCTGAATTGTTTGATTATATTTCTTCGTGAAAATTCGTGCGATCAAAGTGTACGCGGAGAGAATTTTATAATGCAAATTTACATTCCTTTTTATAACATTTGAAGCTGGAATGTAATGACACAGTAAGATATATTTATTACTATAAAAATTGTAAATTATGTATTTGTGTGTGTGTATGTGTTCTATTGTTTGTTGACAATTATGCATTTGTTTGTACATTAAAATATTTGAATAATTGCAATACTACTTCGTAATAAAAATAATACGTAATAAATATAATACGTACGATATATAATATTATATTGAATAAAAATATCGCGCGTCATTTTTTTATATATATTAGTATGTTCCACAATTACAAAGAATATTATAACTTTTGCTATAATATTATCTCTGTGTATACATATTTGTTTTGCAATCTGACGCATCGTGCTATTTTAACGCAAGATTAATGCTGAATGCGCGACATCATTCAATTTCTATTTCACCCGCGTCTTCTTCTTCTTTATTATTTTTATTTGTGCTATTTTTCTCTCGTCATGATAATCGCTTTCGTGAGAAACACGGAAAGATTCAAAGAGATGAATGTGGGTTGTGTCCTTGCAATATAATAGTGAATGTCTACTTTATAATGTCATGTTGTGTGATTTTAATACTGCTGACATGAAGTGCAATATCGTTTAATTCCTATTTTCTTTACTCCATTCTTATTCTTTTTGTTCATCGTAGTTCTGTTTTGTCACGAAGACGGCTCTTGTGTAAGATAGAAAAACGAAAGAAGAAATTTATTGACGCTTACAATGAATCACAAAGTAAATACATATGACTTGGAAGATCACGTTGATCACGTATAATTCTATCACCGAGTGTAAAACCGTTCAATTCCGAATCCTTTAATTTTCTGCTCTGTTCTTTATATTTGCCTGTCGCAAAAAATGCTTGCGTGATAGAAAGAAGGAATGTATTTGCACTCACAAGTTTATGTAATCAACAATGATAGTTGCTTTACGATTTTAACGTTGCCGAGTATGTTGCGTGGTTAGGAAAAAAAAAACAACATCATCTCCTTCACTTTTAACATCCTTTTCTTAGGTGACCGTGCATGATGGCTAACCAGTTTTGTTTTTTTTTCTTACAAAACCAGTTTTGTAAGGACACTTTAAATCTATTGTTAAATATCGAGACATATCTGATGGCACGATTCGCTTATGCTTAGTTGTTTTTAATCCGCTTACAATGATATTTTCAAGAGATCGTACTTTTCTCTCGAAATAACTGTGTGTTCGATGTTTATGATCGATGAAAGAATACAATACATCAGTGAAGGAAATAGCAGTAGAGCAATGCTATCTTTACTTCATTGATATCTTTATCGCGTGTTATTTTTATTAATATCAATATTTCTTTATATTTTCATGAAAACAACGCTTTAATATCTTCTTTCTCCGTCACAAATATATGTTCGTTTTAGTTTGGCAATCATAGAAATCTTCAAAGATTGTCAGTGATATTTCAAATCGTCAAGCCTAAACTAAAATCGATATTTGTTGCCTACGCTTTTAGTAAACGGTAATGGAAAACGGTCCAGTTGACATACAAACCGTATCAGCGAAATCGAATGTTCAAAAATAGTCCAAAAACGGTGCCGTTAAAACATTGATTTGCACGATATCGACATACGAAGAGCTTAGTAAACGATAATATAGACAACGAAATGTATTTATATACACTGCCGGCCAAAAGTTCGGATACATTTGCCTATACATAGGGTTGCCATAATAACATTTTCAAAACTAGAACTTATAGCTCAGAAACCCCGGACATATCGCTTGCAACCCCGGACGTATACAAAAATGCGAATAGGTTAGCAAGTTGCTTATAACTTATAACAATAAATTAATAATTATTTTAGATCTCATTTTCATTAGTACTTAGAGTAAAAGGAATAAATTAAACATGTTTTTAATTTAAAAGAAGTTTTATTATTAGATTCACGCATAAAAATAAAAAAACAAATGGTTGATAACTTCAATTGTATTGAAGTGATTGAATATGATGTGGTTAATTAAATCTAAAAAGCAGAATATTTATGAATATTCTTAAACCCCAGACATTCATAATTACCCCGGACACATTCGAAAAATCCCCCCGGACGTCCCCGGACGCCCTAAAAAAGAGGACGGTGTCCGGGGAAAAAGAGGACGTATAGCAACCCTACCTATACACCTATAATTTGTACAGGATTTTAACAGGATCCCCTTACTCCTCAGGAAGCTTTTTTGTTATTAATCAATTAGTTTAGTCATAACTTATATTAAATATTTAAATCTTACCGATCTCTAATAAAAGAATTCACAGACATCACAAGAGTGGGTATGATGCAAATATTTACTTCTGCGCTCACAAGAATGAGTATGATATATGAAATATTCACTTCTACGAGAATAAATTAGTAGAAAAAATGCCACGACTTGTAAAAATGGTCATCAAAACTAAAGGTGTATTTTTTGATTAGAAAAGAAAGTTTAACAGTTTTTTGTTAAAAGTGTGTTAGATTCATGTTATTTTTGTTTTACTTAAATTTTCTATAGTTTTCGTATTACAAAATAATCATTTATCTCTAATGTAAATACGAATTACATCAATAAAAATAAATTTCTTTATATCTAGCCTTTTAATGTTGTGTCCAAACTTTTGGCCGGCAGTGTATATCAGCTGCTATTTTGATAAAACTGCATTAAAGGTTAGGTCACATCTCAATGATTTAATCGCCACTTATTGTTAGATATGTTGTAGGGGGAAGTGTTCTGAATAATTCGCCGCAAGAATCAAGTGGCGAAAGGCATTGGGTTTAGGAGGTATAACAAATTAAAGTTTCACAGTTTTAATACTTTCTCTCAGGTATTATGAAGTAATATTAGGAAAAGTGAAGTTTGTGCACGTTGTATTTGTTGTAGAATAGAAATGGAAAAAATGTTTGTTTACATTTATAGGGGTAGATACATGGTCATAGATATTTTGTCAATAAGCGGTTTCAACTATTTCTCGCAGTTCGTTAACAGTTTTCAACATATGACTACATAAATTTATAAATCTTGTCTTGAAAAATATTATTTATTGAATGCGTGGGCGGGAAGAGGCTCCTCCTCTCCCTCTGCACTTTCACCCCGAAAAAATTCTAACCTAACCCAACCCAACTTTATTTTAAAAACTGAAAATAGGGTTGGGTTTAGAAATTTTTTCGGGATGGAGGTGTAGGGCAAAGAACGGAGTCCCTCCTCCTCCCACGCGTGAATGTCATAAACAATTTTTTTCAATAAAAAAATAATAAATTATACAGCATATACATACTTTAATGTCAAACTTGAATTTGTTATATCTTCTAAACCAATACCGTCCCCCACTTATTTCTTGCGGGGAATTACTCAGAAGAACCTTCCTTACAACATATTTAAGTAGCGATAAAATCGGAGGTGTGTTACCTTTTATCCAATTTTACCGCTATTTTTTTAAAACTTAGGTTACAAAATGCAATTTTTGTAATGTAATGTTCTAATTTGTTTTCTGTTATTTTCTAACAGAAAAAAGCTTTCTGATATTTTTTTTTTAATTAAGTATTTAGAGAATTATAATATATCAAGAATAATTATAAAAAATTGGAATTGAAAGAGAGAAAGAGATGTAATATAATGCCGTAAATCTAGATTTCTATAACATATAAATTATTTCTATAACATATTCCATACATTTTACTATATTTATAACATCAAGAATTGAATTAATTCGAGATATACACTGATATCAATTTTTGATATAAATTGATTGCTTAACAATCACATCTCTGTTCGTCTATGTTAAGCTCGGGAAAGTGATGAAAAAACCGATACAATATTGAGCAAACGCATTGAAAAAGCACACTCGATGTATTTCGCAACAGGTTCTACAAAAAAAAAACACCGCTTGTATTTTGTAGTAGCAATTTTATAGTCAAGTTAAAAAAAAAAAGATTACGCGGAACAAATTAATCATCTTCCGCTTTCCGTAGAATTGTTCTTTTTTCGCTGTCTCATTGCTTTATGTAAGCAGTAAATGCATTAAAATGAATTAAAGTTACGCACCATAATTATGTAATGCGATTAATGAAATAAGAATAAATTGCAAATTTCTAATATCAAGAGTTTCAAAACATATCGATTTAAAAATACTTACGAGAGATATAAATAATATTAATATATTTTAATCTTTTTTTAATTAGAAAGTACAATAATCCACTTTTAATTTAGTTGGAACAAATACACAATAAAAATATGAGCAAGAAAAAGCAATCCAAAGATTGTGAAGTTAATATAAAGTTCCCAAAAGGAAACTGCAAGATTTTTATCTTAATTCAAACTTTTCGCAGCGCGCTTTGAACATTGTTGCTATAATTACGTTATGAAATTGCGCGATTATATAGAGAGTAAATGCATCATGTGCATGCGTAATGTTAGATATCAGCACACATATCTCAATATTAAAATCCTCAAGGTAATAAATTATTTCCACATGTAACAACAATGTTACGCGTGTGAATCTCGAGAACGAGTATAATCGACGAGTATATGTGCCGCGTATGATTAACGATCTTCGATGCTGTTATTAACGAATACATAATAAGATAATTTTTTTTCTTCTTTTCATAATTTCATGCTCATTTTGCTATCGGCAAATTGACACTAATGCAGAATCTTGTTTTGCAGCATGTTATTAGCACATCATTCATAATTTTATTTTATTGCCATGCGTATCGAGTGTAACCTTCATCGCGATATCTAAAGAAAAATCGCCACGTCATCGTGCTTTTGCTGCAAGATTCTTGCGCAACATGTTTCAATATCTCTCGTACAGTTTAAGCGGCGAATTATTTGATAAGGGATTAAACGCGTTTTTTTCTCAGCTTTTTTTAAGAAAAATAATTTTTAATTCATCTCTTGATCACTAATAATAAATACTTTGTCATACATATAAGCATCGAATAGAATTATGAAAAGAATTATTATTCGGATTTGTATTTCCAAATATGATTAGTAACTTTTAATTTCCAATAAATCTTTCCACTGTATTTTGGCTAAGGAGAAACGAATTTGTCCAATAAATTAAAATTTCCTTTCTTTAAAATATCATCCATGTATATCCTGGTACACACTCTCTTTCTCTCTCTCTCTCTCTCTCCCTCTCTCTCTTACAGCACCTGCGAACATTACAAAATCAAGGAATGAGAATTATACTTAGATGTAACAGAAGGATACGGATTATAGATATGCTTGAAGCATAACAAGCTGCGATTTCTCCGATTTTATTAAACGCGACCGTGAGTAATCTGACCCGTTTTGCTCGGCTAGCTCTGTAATTGTAATAGAATGTTAAATTCTGTTATACACTTGCTAATATACTGTGTAAATGTAAATAGTAAGTCAGTGTAATAATTAATTTTACATTTGCCGATGATGTAAATTTTATATTAAATATCAATATTTTACAATCTGTTTATATATATATATACAGGGTGTCCCATAATTCGCGGATCACCCGCCATGTGCAGGTAGAGCAGATGAAACCGAGAAGAAAAGTGCTTTACCATTTTGCGATTTTCGTAATAATTATTAAGAAATTAATTTAAAAAGATGGGCCAATCCATGCCTTACACAAGCGCGCGGCGAGAAGG
>NW_021849963.1:198929-247128 GCF_003651465.1 Formica exsecta
TATATATATATATATATGACCTGCTTATTCATTTCTGCTTGATTATAATTTAAATAATTTACACTACTCTCTCATTGATTCTCTTCTTATCTTTTATAAATCAATCAATGCTCCTTTCTCTTTCTCTCCTTTTTACAAATTGATGCAGTTTTTTTCCCTCTAGACAAAACTATTAAATGGATTAAATCTATATCTCGCGACAATAAGTCATCACTATTGTTCTTATGTCCCTGCCTTAAATTAATGTCATCATTGTTGCGTGTCAATGCGTAGCTTTGAGACAATAAATCATCGCTAAAAATATCTTCGTTTTATATGATATAAGCCTTATAAAAAAATACCAAGTACACATTCATTCAAAAAGTTGTTGTATGAAAAGATATTTTACTTAAATTTATATTTTATTAATTAAGTTTGATTTTCTCTACATAAACGTAATAATATTAGAAAATTATGAAAATTATAATCGAGAATAAAAATTATAAAACATTATCTATACATATATATCTATACAGAGTTTAATCCTTTTATTTGCATGTTTCAATATTAAAATTGTTTTATCTCCAACAAAATGTAATATAATTGCATAAATTAATTAAATATTTACATATATGCATTTTAATATAGCACAAAAGCCACAACATATATTCTGTGATAAATAACTTTTCAAAATGTACTGAAAAAGTAATATAACAAACTTTAATACAAAAAAAAATATTATGTGACTGAAAATTAACATTGTTACTGATAATGAATTATTATTATTATCTCGAGGTATTGTATAAAAAAATTAAGATATGTGAAAATTATTCCGAAAGAAAGAAAGACAGAAAGAAAAAGAATGGAAGAAAAAACTTATACAATACAAAGATATAATAATAATTATAAAAAACATTAATACTTATTTTACACACGTGATATATACACATCATCTATACAGTAATAATCAACCTGTTGTTTAACAAACCGAGATCTATTGCGCGATGAATGATGAGCCTCGTAAGTGACAGCCTAATTTAGTATTTCTTGCAAGGATTATTATAAATTTCACAACTCGTCCCGAAAAATTATCTATTGTAGAAAAAGAAGTTTTTTCTCAACATAATGAGAGATTCTCTTCAGCAGATTTAAGAAATAATACGCGAGTCGCATGCGAAACATATTACCAAACGACCTTCCTGTGGATATCACTTTTATATAATAGGTGTATGGGGTCAAAGCAAAAATTATTATACATATATTACTTAACAAAATTTGGCAATTTCGATCATTTATAACAGTGGAAAACACTATAATCTCTCTATTTCACAACATTATTTATAAACAGTAATCGTTCCATGTTTGCAAGCACATTGTTATCATCGCCGCTGTCATAACTTTTCTTGAAATGAATAAAAAAAGAAGTTGTATGTAATAATATCATTTTTGCGTGTTTTATTATTTTCAGAGAAAATATAAGAATCGCTCGTGCATCGTGCATCGCAGAGAGAATCTTATGAGTAAAGGATTATATCATTGTGTGTATATCAGTACAATTGATGAACAACAATGCCAACGACAATGATGTAAGTTTATATATTTCCTCTGTAAAAGCATATGTATAATATATACTGACGTATATATTTTATGCGTATAAATGCGATAAAAAAATTTCTAATGCAAAGCTTCGTATAAATTTAGAAATTTTTGACTCTCGATTAAGTTTTAGAGAAAAAATTCTAAAAGAAAAATATATATTTATAATTATTTTGCTATTAATATCGTACTATATCAAGTAGACGAAAATATAGATGAAAATAATTCTTAAAAATTTCAGCTCGACTGACAATGTTAAAATTACATCTGATGTCATTTATTTCGTTGCAGGCATACCGAAGATTCCGTCAACTTTACGATTAATGGAGTACCATACAAAGGTATTGTATTTTTTTTCGGATATGATTTATACAGACAATATAATTATAAAAATGAAAAATTTTGACTCTACCAAATAGCAAAATAAATAATTACGATACAGCTGAAATTATAAAGGAAATTTAATTACAAGTCTAATTGTGATGGCGGAAATCATAGAATTTAATTATGAAAATTTAATTATAATAGCAAGAACAACTACAGTCAATTATGAAAATTTAATTGCAACGATAGAAGCTATAGCATTCTCTCAATCATGAAAATTTAATTATTTAACAGCTGTCAAAATACTGAAATTCAGAATATTAAAGTCGATACTATACATACATGTTTGTCGTTCCGGTGTTATATTATGACTGTTATGTCGATTTTATAATCACAAAAATTCACTTTCAGTCTCGGGAGGCATACCGACGAACACGTCCCTCAATGTGTACATTCGCGACTATGCGAAACTCCGCGGCACAAAGGCCATGTGCCATGAGGGTGGTTGCGGTGCCTGCATCGTGGCTGCGGAAATCAAGGGGGAAACAATGGCTGTGAATTCTTGCCTTGTACCGATATTAATTTGCGACGGGTATGCGTGTAATTTAATCGATGAACTTGTACTCAAATTTTACTCTTCAAAAAAAGAAGTTATATATAATAAAAATTTAGCGTGACATACGTGTCACACGAGGTATCTTATTTTTAATGTTGATCTCCGATCATTGACGTAATAGAAAAATTTTTTTTTAATCCTATCTATTTACTTTGAGATTGCGATTAATTTTATTAATCCGTGTCTCCTATCTCTTATCGAATAATTTCGCAGATGGGCAATTCATACGATCGAGGGTATAGGAAATAGACGAGATGGCTATCATTCGATTCAAGCTGCGCTCGCTGGAAAAAACGGTACGCAATGCGGATATTGCTCTCCCGGCATGGTGATGAATCTTTACAGGTACGATGAAGAAATAAAAAAAAAAGACATCCTTTCTATAAATTTAAACATCGCGTTGAAATATTCTAGCGGATCGACGTTATATCCATACACGTTTTAACGCGCCTCCATGTCGTCATTTTCAGTCTCACGAAAAACAAGAAATTGACAATGCAACAGATCGAAAATTCGTTCGGCAGTAATATTTGCCGATGCACGGGTTATCGGCCGATTCTGGATGCGTTTAAAGGATTCGCCAGCGATGCGACTCCCGCACTGATGAAGGATATTCGCGATATCGAGGTAATCGCGCGCGATAAAATTTTTGGTAAATATGCATAAAAGGTCACACTTCATCGATTTAATCGCCACTTAGATATGTTGTAGGGAGGAGTGTTTTGAGTAATATACCGCAAGAAATAAGTGGGGAATGGCATTGATTTAGAAGATATAATTTAATATAATTTAAGTTTGATATTAAAGTATATATATACTGTATAATTTGTTATTTTTTCATTGAAAAAAACTGTTTATGATATTTACGCGTAAACGGGGGACAGGCGGAGCTCCTGCATCCCCACCTCGAAAAAATTTCTAATCTAAACCAAACCTACTTTCAGTTTTAAAAGTAAAGTTGGGTTGGATTAGGTTAGAATTTTTTTGGGGTGAAGGTGCAGAGGGAGGGACGGAGCCCCTCCCGCGCCCACGCATTCAATAAATAATATTTTTCATTTACAAGACTTACAAATTTATGTAGTCGCATATTGAAAGCTGTTAACAAAGGGTGCTTTCCAGCTATGGAACACAGTGATACACTGTGTGATACTGTGTTATACAGTGTTGACTTGTAGCTGGAACGCTGTTCCGATCTATATGCTCAATATGTGTGTATATCAACGATTTGAGCAGCCATAAAGAAGATAAACGATTTGTAATAATAATTTAAACTCGCAAAAAATATTTTCGCTGTAAAAGTTAGTATTTTTTAACAAAATTTTTTTTATGAATTATTAATTTATTTATCAGATATGTAGAGAAGAGATTAAAAACTGATCAAATTATGTAAATTAAGTATAATATAGCTACAATTTTATCTTATTAACAAAATTTATAAGTTTAATTAATCAATTGAGCGACGACACAGTCGAACACATCATTCTAGATGTGTACGATTGTATTGACTTGTGTCGTAGTTGGAAAGCACTGACAATCGTACACTGTGTTACACAGTGTCGCCTGTGTACGTTGCTGGAAAGCACCCAAACTGCGAGAAATAGATGAAACTGATTATTGATAAAATCTATCTATTATTGATAATATCTTTACTCTATAACAAATACAACGTATACAAACTTCACTTTTCCGAATGTTACTTTATAATACCTAAGAGAAAGCATTAAAACTGTGAAACTTTAATTTGTTATATCTCCTATATCAATGCCTTCAGCTATTTGATTCTTGCGACGAATTACTCAGAACACTTCCCCCTACAACATATCTAAGTGGCGATTAAATCGGTGAGGTATGACTTTTTATATTTACCAAATTTTCTTTCAATTGCAAAAGCTTTGTTCTCTTCAGTTTCAGAATAATATTCATTTCAGTTTCATTTAATCATTATGTAAAATTTATACTTTTGTAATTATATTTCATTCCTGTATAATATAATCCTAATAAATTATTGTATTATCATTTTATTGCTATTACGCGAGATAATACTTTCTATATAGTTTACTTATAGGATTATAAGTACAATAATACATATATGCATATTTCATAGGAGCTCTACAAGGTCAAAACCTGCCCGAAAAACGGATTGCCATGCAGAAACACTTGCGCCGATAAACATTCAAACAACGTAAAATTGGATATAAAGTTGGAAGACGCGGAATTCTATAAAGTTTACTCAATCGAGGACTTATTCGCGATATTTCAACAGAAACCGAAGGCCACATACATATTAAACGGCGGAAATACGGCGCACGGTAAAAGATGTTTTTTATATTTATACAAAGTTACTATTTAAAAGTACAAAATATTTATGATAAAAAATACGAAGTGTATGTTAATCAGTGTTTATCTATTCAAATAAATATATATTAAATGTTCCGAATATGTAAACATGGAACTTACAACTATTAGCATTATCTGCATTACCATGCATTGCCGACAATGTGCTCTTTTAAGTCTTATGTTTGTTATTCAAATTAATTTAAACTAATGTGTTCTAAAAATGAAAATCCCTTATATGCGAATAGAGAGCCACTGTACAGAGTGTTTTACCTCTACCGCGTTATTTTTTAACGACGGATTTTGCAAGAGAAATGGAATATTTTATGTGTTTCATTATTTTTAAATATGCTTAATAATGCTCTTCAGATCATTTCAATCAATATTTTGTAATATCGCCAATTAAATAAAGACCTTACACGACAATAACCTAATTCTAGGTATTTATCGCACGGGCAAAAACGATCTTTACATCGACATAAACGACATCCCGGACCTGCGTCGCATCCAAAAGACCAATCAAGATTTAACCTTGGGCGGGAATATATCCCTTACCGTGGCGATGGAGACCTTTCAGAAGTACTCGTCCGAGGCAGGATTCAAGTACCTGCGTCATCTGGCCCATCACATCGACCTGATCGCTAGCGTGCCGGTACGCAACATTGGCTCCATCGCTGGCAATCTGATGATCAAGCACGCGCACAACGATTTTCCATCCGATTTGTTCCTGATGTTGGAAACCGCCGGTACCCAAATACATATCCTCGAGACACCCGGTCGCAAGACAAGCATGATGCTACAGGAATTCCTCGGGACCAACATGCGCCACAAGATCATCTACAGTGTGGTGCTGCCGGCGCTGTCCGATGAATATGAGTACAGATCTTACAAGATCATGCCAAGAGCGCAGAATGCCCATGCACATGTCAACGCTGGCTTCCTCTTCGCGCTCGACGGCGGTGGCAAGGTAATCATATTTCGGTGTTTCTACAAATTATTTTTTCATCCATTATCCGTTAAATCGATATTTCTCTCGCATAAAGGTGCTGAAGAAGCCCAACATCATCTTCGGTGGTATCAACGAGCACTTCCTGCACGCGAAGAAAACCGAGGAGCTGTTGGTGGGTAAATCGATTTTCGATCAACAAGTGCTAAAAACCGCCTTGGAGACGCTGCACAACGAACTCAAACCTGATCACGTGCTGCCGGACTATTCGCCGGAATTCCGCAAGACCCTCGCTGAAGGATTATTTTACAAGTTTGTGCTAAGCATCAAACCGGAGAACGTGAATTCCAAGCTTCGCAGCGGCGGCACTATCTTGGAACGAGGACTTTCTTCAGGTAGAATGATCAGTGGATTTCGAAAGATATATTTTCTTTCTCCTTCGCGTTCTCGACAATTTATTTCGCTTCACTCTAGGATTTGCAAAGCTCGACTGAAAAGTATGACATTCATTTAATTTATCTTCAGCTTATTAAATTCTTGAAATTGAGCTGTTAATGATAAAGCAATTTTGATATTAAAAATGTAAAGGAATATAGATATACTGAATCAATCTCTTGAAGAAAATTGCGCCACGATTTATCGTTTTAATCGCGCATGAAAAAAAAACAATCAGGTACACAGGACTATGACTCGGACAAGAATTTGTGGCCGGTGAACAAGGCGACGATAAAGCTGGAGGCAATTCAGCAGACGTCGGGCGAGGCCCAGTATTGCAACGATCTGCCGCCGTATCCTAGAGAAGTGTTCTGCGCCTTCGTCAGTACGGATATCGGTAACGGCAAGATCCAGAGCATAGACGCGAGCAAGGCGCTGGCTATGAAGGGCGTGGTAGCGTTCTTCAGCGCCAAGGACGTGCCTGGCAAAAATCTATTCGCCTCGGGCGCCAACAAGTTGATAATGCTGAACTTTGACGAAGTTCTATTCGCCGAGGACGACATTCTCTACGCCGGCCAACCGGTCGGCGTGATCGCCGCCGAGACGCACAATTTGGCAAATGAGGCCGCGAAATTGGTGGAGATCAAGTACGGCGAGCCATTGAAGAGGAAGCCAGTGATAACTGTCGAGGACGCTCTTGCAACGAAAGACGATAGCAGAATCATGGTGGGCACGAGTATTCCGGCGCAGAAGAAAGGTAGATTTGTCAGTTATACAAGGTGTTTCTAAACATATGCACAAACATTCGGGAAGTGATCCCTTGGGTAATTTCTTGAAGAAAAGTTCATATACATTAAAAGATAGAGATTTAAGAATTTTAGATAATCTTTCAATATCTCCTAGAAAATTATATAAACTAAAAAAGTATTAAACTAATTGATAATATATATATCTGAAAAATTGTGCAAATTCTATCGAGATTGAAAAAAGATTTAATATAAAAATATAGTAATTCCCACATTTTTCGTTATCTTACAGGAGACAATATTAAGCATGTGATAAAGGGCGTCTTAAAATTATGCAGCCAGTATCATTACACTATGGAGACTCAGTCTTGCGTATGCATTCCCACGGAGGATGGCATGGATGTCTATCCAGCTACGCAATGGATAGATAACATTCAAGTAACTATCGCGGATTGCCTTGATGTCAAGAACAATAGGTGAGTCTCATTAATCTCTCGACTATGAAGAGACAGTTAACGTATTTTCCCATTAATCTCCGTGATAACATAATTAATGTGAGTAGTGCTTCCGAAATACGCCTTCTCGATCTCCTAATCTTCACAAACTTGAACTATATAATATATTTATAATATAATCGTGATAATTTTTTATATTAAAAATTTGGGCGACCAAAATAGACATTTTTTCGATCCTCTTGAAATAAATGAATTAAAAGAGTTTGGAAGAAAAATATTTTGCTAAATTATCCTAATATAATCAAGTGACTTTAATTTTCAATAGTATCAACGTCAGCGTTAAACGAATCGGTGGTGCATATGGGGCGAAAATTTCCCGCAACGCACAGATCGCGTGTGCCTGCGCGTTGGTATGTCACAAGCTGAATCGCCCGGCACGATTCGTCATGACGATCGAGAGCAATATGCAATCGGTGGGCAAGAGAATCATGACGCATAATGATTACGAGGTAGGCGTCAACGACGAAGGGGTCATCCAGTATCTTGATGCGAAATTTTGGTGCAACACCGGTTGCAGCTTCAACGAACCCACCGCTTCGGTCATATCGCATCATTTGGCCAAGTATGTCGTTCAAATTGGCGAATAATATAATATAAGCAAAAGGGCTTTCTTACAGTAATATTATCCTCAAATTTTAATCCTCTCATCCGTCTTTAAAACTCATTCTCAACATTTTAAAATTTAAAGTAAAATTTATTTATGTATTTATTTTTTTCGATATTTTTTCAAGTCAAAAGAAATTTTAAAATATTATAAAAATAAATTAAATCTCTTATTAAATATTAATCAAAGTTTCACGCACGTAAAATCCAACGAGAGGAAAAACAGGAGAGATAATTTAAATAACAATAATATTAATGTATATATATATATTATATATTTAAATAATATTAATATTAATTTAAATAAAAAAAATATGTTAATTAAATGTAATAAATATATTGTTTTAATATTAAAAGAGACTAGATTTCTTTAAAAAATAGTAATATATGTTTGAAAATGAAAAATATGTTGTTCGAATAAGAATCAGTTTATTTTAACAAATTTTGATTAATTTACAACACGTGTGTTCACAATCACCGTTTGTTAACAGCTGTTACGCGACCGACACTTGGACAATAAACGGATACGAAGTGCGAACCGATATACCATCAAACACGTATTGTCGAGCGCCAGGCTCCTTGGAAGGAGTAGCCATGAGCGAGAATTTAATGGAGCACATCGCGAGGGTGACGAAAAAGGATCCTTTACAAGTCAGACTGTCGAATATGAACGACGCGGACAAGGCTCCGCTAGAAGCAATGATACGCGAGCTGTCAAAGTCAGCTGATTACGAGATGCGAAAGCGAGCCGTCGAAATTTTCAACAACGAGAATCGTTGGAAGAAGAAGGGAATCGCTCTGGTGACGATGATGTATCCGTTCATGTATTGGGGACAATTCAACGCCATGGTGTCGATTTGCGCGCGCGATGGTACGGTCTGCGTGACACACGGCGGGATCGAATGCGGCCAAGGTATAAATACAAAGGTATGATATTATAAAGAAAATTTGTTTCAAGCTCCTTTCTTGTTGGAGAGGAACATCGAAAGAATATATAATTTATAGAATAGTTATTAAACTGACAAATATATACATAAATTAAAAATAATTGAAAGGGAAAAAGTTCGAAAAAATTGGCTATTCAATTTTCATAGAATTTAGCGAAGTTTTATCAATCAAATGCAATTTTTTTAATTTTTGCTTCATTTCGTATTAGCTGCCTGGAATTACAAAATAAAAGTACGTATTCTAATATATTGTAATACTATAGAAATTAAACCAAGAATTTAAAAAAAAAACCTTCTAATGATTTTATATGTCAACTTATAGTCCAATATATATCATTTCCAGCTATTATCTCGCATTTTCTCTTTATATAAAAGTTCTATATTGATACATGTAATCGCAATGCAAATGATATATATAAATTTTTTTTAAATATATAGCGGTATATTAGTTAGTTATTTATAAAATTAATTTATATAGATTAGAAAAAAATATTTTAATATACCCCTAAAGCTCTGGCCAAAAGATTTTTTATGAAGCAATGTAAGAATTAAAATAATTTAAATTATAATCAATTAATTAAAAAAAAAATTAAACGGGATAAAAGGGAAATTCTATCGCGAAACTTAGATATCAACTTAATTTGAAGGATTCCTATGGATTCTTTTTAAGCTACTTCTTGCAGAATGTAAAAGTTACTATTAATGATTAATTAATTATTTGCCTGTACGTGTGCACTTTATCCCTATTCATATAAAAATTTCATCCTATTCTCTCTTTTAGGTTGCTCAAGTGGCAGCTTTCACCCTGGGAATCGACCTAAGTTTTATCAGCGTCAAAGCAAGCAATAACATAGTAACACCCAACAACTCGGTTACCGGAGGAAGTGTTAGCAGTGAAAGTTGCGCATACGTAAGAAATCATTTAATCCATCTTCAACGCTTCGCGAAAGATGACGCAATGCATACTAAATTGATTAATAATGATCGGACCCGTGCGATTTCAGTCCACAATTCAGGCCTGCAAGGAACTCTTGAAGAGACTCGAGCCGATCAAGAAAGAATTGAAAGACCCGAGTTGGAAGGAGCTCGTTTTGACGGCGTATCTAAAGGATGTTGATTTATGCGCACGACATATGTAAGCATCATTAAATTATATTTTTAACGCAATTTAGTGTTAATATTTACGCAGATTGACATGAGCTTTTTCCGAAAATATCGTGTCGCGCGATTATCTCATCAATTGTCCAAATAGAAATTTAATCTCTTTATCTTTGTAATAATTGATGAAGAATATAGTTTATATTTCATTAGCAATTTCTTTTTTCTTTGATTGAAACAATATAATCATTGTAATATTTTCTGTTCTCGAATTCGACAAAATCAAGTGATATGAAATTTCATATCTATATAATGCAAAACGATATGTGTGGCAATTCTTGTTTATTACTCACTTCGTTTATTTATTATTCGACGTACTTACCTCGACAGGTTCGCACCCACGCAGGATGACACAATCAAGCCTTACAAAATTTACGGTGTCACCATCGCCGAGGTCGAGATCGACCTGTTGACTGGCCAGCACACTGTCAATAGGGTGGACTTAATGGAGGACGCTGGTATGAGTTTAAGTCCGGAGATCGACGTCGGTCAGGTAGAGGGTGCTTTCGTGATGGGAATGGGATACTGGACTTCCGAGGATCTGGTGTACGATCCTAAAACAGGAGCATTGACAAATTATAGAACTTGGGTACATGATCTTTATTGAAAGTTTCGGTAACGCATCTAATATCTCCAAAACGCGATCCTCCCGCAATTCATCGAGTCCTAAAGAAGGGAGATTAAATTATCATGAATATTCTATTCTCTTCACAGAACTATAAACCGCCAGGAGCAAAGGATATTCCCGTTGATTTCCGCGTGTCCTTCGTTAGAAACTCGAATAATGTACTCGGTGTCCTTCGTTCAAAGAGTAAGATCAGAAATCAAATCATTAATCGAGTATATCATTAATCGAGTATATTTTGAATTTGCATCTGTATTTATTATCAAAGAGAGAAGATCTGATTTCTCTTTCTATATATTCCGCATAATTTCAGAGTTTTTGAACAATCTCTATAGAGGAATTTTAAAATATTTTTTTTTTTTTTTTTTTTTTTTGTAGAGAAAGATGTATACTTCTTAACAATTAAAAATTTAATAAGACAGTCAAACAAAATTATAATAATTGCAAAGCTTAAAAAGTTAACTATTTTGTCTCGAGCATTCTTTGCGATAAAAGATAAAAGTGAGAAAAAGATGCAGATCTGAAAGGATTATTGAGTTGATAAAAGATTGTAAATTAATCATGAATATCCCTTTGTAGCGACCGGTGAGCCACCGCTCGCCATGGCTTGTGTAATTCCAATCGCAATCCGCAAGGCATTGAACTCTGCCAGGGCGGATGCCGGAAACACGGATGACTGGTATCAATTGGGTAAGTTCTAAGTAAGAGGATGTAAACGGTATACTCGTATACTTGATAATGTACAGGATGAATCGCCTACTTTGTGACCTGAATACAACATGTACAATCTTTGCAGATTGTTCAGTCTCGTCATTATATCTCTTCGAGTAGCACTTATATTAATAGAATAATTTTTTCTTAATTGTGATTTTCACATCCTGATATTTTTTTTTCTTTTTCTCTTTGTAAAGCCTAATTTGATATTAATAAATTTTTCGATATAAAATAAAAATAAAAATAATAATTTAGAAGAAATAATTTATGAACTTTTCCGATCTAATTAATTTCATTTTATTATTTCTTCCAAACTATCATATGCGAAGATTACGCTGACTTGAATATTATTTGCGATATGTACACCATTCATATCCATACAATGAACAATATAACAGTTTTCATTTGCAGCGAAAAGTAAAAAAAAAAAAAAATTATTGTAGAATTATCATAGAATTAAGAGAATGTGTGATTCAGCCTGTATATAAATTCTTATAATGTATTATTATATTGATATATACTCGATTATTTTGATCGCTCTTTTTATCGTAATTTCGCAGATGCACCATATACCAACGAACGTATAGTTTTAAACGGTTTAACCAGCAAGGACAACATGGTGCTGAGTGAAAGTGTGACTCGTTTATGCGAGAAAATAAAGCGGTGCTTCAAATAAATCCTATAATTATTGTCGTTCTTCTCTTTAATCGCTCTTTTTCTCAAACCAGAATAAATTTAGCCCCGTACGACTAAGACAATTCGTTTTAACATCCGCGTTTCGCCGATACAAGAGGTTTCAGGGTAATAGCATCGCAATAATATGTGTAATTAGATTAGTTAACAGGCTTTTAACACAACTAAGGCACACAATTTCTGTTTTATGGTAAATAATTTCAATAAATACTTCTCTATTAAACGCCATTGATGTGCTACATAGTAAATATTACAACAACAAATTTGCGATGTATAATTTGTAATTAATGATCATACAATATAAAGTATATGTCGGAGAGAGAAATAATAATCGTATATATATAAATAATAATTCAATATAAGTATATATATATATATATATATATATATCTATACCTCTCTCAAGAGAATCTACAGCAACGATTATTACCGTATATATGTATATACGCGGACATCAAACGTTAAACACGTTGACACCGTTTACATTATTTGCACTTGAGGGTGGATGAGAAAAAGGGCTGGGGAATAAAAAAAACGGAACGAAACGAGATTATGGCATATCAGAGGTTTGATTCGCAAAATCATTTAATTAACGCATAATGTGCATCGCCGCAAAATGGAGAAAAACATGGAATGTGTTCCTTCCACGGCACCACTCACGCCATTCTCAAGACGTCCCGTTCGCTCGAAATAATCGCTATTCACGTGTCGCGAGGGGGAGAAACATGCCAAACTTAACTCTGAGCGCGCAGCCTTAATAATTAAAAATTTTTAGCGCGCGCGCGTAACAAATATACCATTAAGCATAAATAGCGAAAGTTAAAAAGATCGATGTAATCTTGAAGAGATAAAATTTCGCTGCTGCAATGTGTGTGTGGATATCGTATATCTTATCTATATATATCTCTAAATACATAGAATAAGGATAGAGATCGTTTCCGATAATTATACAGCATCGAGATTCAGATTCTTCGAGATTAGATCGATTTTTGCTCCCCTGATAAATAGTATCGCGATGCACGAGCATGTATCTCTCATTCTTAACATCCATTCTCTGTTGTTCTTTCTCGTCTCTCCCTGATAATGCTGGTCGCGAAGAGACGGGGTAAAGATTCCTTTAGTTCTGAACACCAAACGCTCGGAGAAACAACGCCGCCTTTATCTTCTTATACACCTCTCTAATCCGATAATCGTCGCAAGCTACCTTAAACGCCGTGTACACTATAGAAAGTAGAGCGGTCCCTTTCGTTATTGTTTGAATGGAGGATAGTGATATATTTCGCGCTTGTCTTTGACAGCCGCCAAGCACGTGGCCGAACGAGAAAGCAGGCGGCCGTGACGACTATAGTCGCGACTCGAACGAGATCGATGCTACACACAATGAATTACCGCAAATAATTTTCTGCAAAAACTTCCATTTTTTTTCTCTTATTCGGACAATTGTGGTGTAATGAAAAAATCGATATTGCGGCGACTACGCGCATGCTTTAAAGATAATAGCCATAATAAGAAACGCAATCACATTGGTTACGTTTTTGTACGATTGTTGGATTTTTATCAGAACCATGTGATATAGGTCTTCCAGATTTTACAACAAAGACAAATTTAGAACTAGTTGTAAATTTTTCATTTTCTCTACGCGAATACATTTTCTTTAAATATCTTGATAATTAGAACCTAATTGGAAATTAAGATAGAATTATTTAAAATTAATTAAAAGCTAAGAGAAAAATCGTTATATTTATACAATTTATATTTCTCTCGTTGAAGCTTGATTCGCAAAAAAATTATCGTTTTCCATGACAAAAGGCTTCCTATTGGCGTTGAATGAAACAGCCGTGGCTTTTTTTTTAATTTAAATCCTATTTTCTATACTTGAAAAGATGTCTCGTGATTTTGAAACATCCCGTATGAAATATATACATGCATATAATTTATTTAAAGATATTAATAAAATAAAATGAGAATTTTTATATAAGATTTATATGCTATTAATTACTAATTCATGCTAATTAAACTATCCATTCGATTTATTTCAGTCCCGTCCAAATCGCGACTCTAGTCACCACTCGATTATACTTTTTGCGTGTCGCAACACACACGACCATATATATTTATGTGTATATATATATATATATATATATATATATATGTACTACAATGATACATATACAAGCATAGATGAGATTACGTTAAAACTAAATAACAGTAAATTTCTCCCTGTGGAAATTTCGAGCTCTTTTTTTCTTTCGCTTTCTCGGGGAAAACATGAGAAGCATGACAAGCCGTCCTTGGAGCAACAAAAAGACATCTCTATTAGATCGCGATGAAAAAATGTTGGAAATGTTGGAACAACACAGCGCTGATTTTTCCATTTTTCTTTTCTCTCTCTTTTTCTCGTTTCCGGAATGAATAACATTTTTATTAGCTCCTCGGACCGGTCGGCTGTCTTATTCTCGATAAATATATAAGATCCATTCTATAAATACTAACAATATACAGTGTGTGTATTCTTACGCGGCCGAAAGGTTTTACATTAACTATGCGGGCCGATAAGAAGTTGCGACAAGAATATCTTACTAGTTTACAGCGAGAGAGATAGAATACAGTTGGATTATCTCGTTTTACATCTTCATATAATACGATAATCATATATACGTAATATTGTCCTGTTACGCTCGGCGGCACCGGTAGCTTTAGACACGAATATGTCAATTTTGATCGAGAAAAAATAAAGAGAAAAATGATCGAAAGCGATACTGTACAATACGGAAAAGATACATGGATGTACCGATTAGCGGTTTAATCAGCAAACGACCATTCGTTAGGTAAGCGAAGAAAATGTGTCGTCCATATGATAGGCATAAAAAGCGTAGATTAGATTTATTTAATTATTTACGAAATGATCGTGCATTAATCGACTAAGGTCAATGTATGATGCAATTGTACTAATTATATTAGAAAAGAGACTTCCCTTTTTTTTTTTCAAGTATATACATTAAACGGCTCGAATTTTTCTTTGTTTATCCGATAAATAATATAAGTAACAATATTAATATAATATTAATTATATTAATATATATTACATAATATTTAATGATACTAATTTCTCGATATTATACCAACGCGAGCATTCTAAAGCTACCGACGCTATCTTTGAAGAACTCGCGCGATCTATCGAAGCTCGATTCGAAGCTACCGATTTACAAACTAACAAACTAATTAACTGTCCTAGCGGCGACCATAATTTAATGTTACGCGCGCTCTCAGAGAGAGAAGGATCCTATACGTTCATATTATATTATATAAAAGATACGCTCGCGAAAAGAGTGAGAGCGCAGTCGGAACCTAGTGCGAACGAATGGAAATGTACATCGACGAATGAAGGGAAGCGATTCGTTGAAACCAAGTCCGAAGATATATCTGGTCGCTTCCTCCGCCTCGCATTTGCATCCGCCCACGAAACGACGACGTTTCATTAAACTTTCTCACTTCGCACAAAAATCGGATTTGCAGATATATATATACAGGGTCTCCCACCAAAAGTGGCCATCCCCTTTTATCTTTTAAACTAAAAGAGATAGATCATAACAAATATATATCAAATTAAATGGTTCAAACTGAACTCTATTGTGAGCATAATGGTTGCTTCCAAAAGCTATCTGTGTTAACGAACGGAGAAGTATGCATAATTTTTTTTATAATAATGTGAATATTTCGATATGATAAAAGTTGTAGCA
The DNA here is from genome assembly GCF_003651465.1 of Formica exsecta. NCBI lineage: Eukaryota > Metazoa > Arthropoda > Insecta > Hymenoptera > Formicidae > Formica > Formica exsecta. Next base: position 214,901 of record NW_021849963.1, read on the forward strand.
CTGTTTGAAACGAATACAATAATGTATGATATAATGAAAATATTTTATATATTATACGTGTTTTATCAACTTGAAATATCGCGGGCGACGTTTATCTTTTCATTTTCGGCCCTGCGATATGGCCAACTTCGAATTGAATATTATGATCAAATGACAACATGACATATGTCAATCTCTAATGCACGAGTCAGAAGTTGGCCAGTTTGAACCATTTAATTTGATATGTATTTGTTATGGTTTATCTCTTTTAGTTTAAAAGATAAAAAGGGGTGATCACTTTTGGTGGGACACCCTGTATGTATATATATATACCGTTCCCTTCGAGACGACACGGAAAAATTTTTTTCATCTATATCTATGTATATGTACATCTATATTTATGCTTATCGAGTATACACGTACGCGCTAACGAAAATAAAGATATCGAGACGAGGAAAGTGTGAAAGATTCACACTTCAAAAATGTGTTACCCCTAAAAAGAACACTAACAATGGTAGAAAAGATTCGCGGCGTAAAAACCCAATACCTACAACGCGCCAGCCAAAGTCTCTCTCGATAGTCGACCGATCCCGCTAATGTCGATTAACATTAATCGTAATCAACTGATGTGATGAATCCTTCATCACGATCTGTATTAGTAGAGTGTTGTGATCTAGAAAGAAATGGGGAAGATTAAGCAACCTAGAATGAGAATTAATCGACATTGGAAGAATCGGTCTTGTGTCAATCCTCAATGCAGAATTAATGATAAGTAAGAGAAATCGAAAAAAAAAAAAAAAAAAATTAGAGGCGATACTAGAAACGAGGGCGAATATTTGCGACCGATAACGCGAAAAGCATTATCCTGTAATGTACGTATGTGTATGCATATGTGTGAGAGAGGCCTTAACGAAAATCGAACAGACTTTTATCGACTAGTAGTGCGTACGTTGCGTAAATATCGTCAAATTTTTGTCTAATTCGTTCCTGTTTTAGCCGCGATCCATTCGTTCATTCGAGCGAGAAATCGCGGATAAATAATCGATCGATTATACGTAAATACAATATACACGCTACATTGATAGATTTTTCATTTCCTCAGTTACGACGACATTTATATAATTTGACGAGAATCGCGAGTGTGTGCCGACAAAATCCCAAAACGAAACGACCGCAACAGGATATTGACTGCATCGATAATACCACGTACATTCACGTTGTTGTATTTCGTAATTATTTTGTATGAGCGTCGTAGCCTTAACTTTTAACATACTTCGTTAACTATCTAATTAAGATATCCTCGAACAGTATACGGATAAAGAACATTTAATGAGTCCACCTATTCGTTTCATATATATGTATATGAGTGTGTATATATATATACATATACATATATAATAATAATTATCGTATATCTTTTATCGTATTTAATATTTAATACTTTTCTCGACAGAAAAAAGAATATGCCTCAAAACTTTATCTCTCTCTTTCGCACCGTCCCGAAACAACGTTATCCATACATTCGCAGAACTCTGCGACATTATATTATATTATATTACAACGAGAATATATGTGCCCGATGTGCGAATCTCTATTTCAATTTTTCATGCTTTGCGCTTTTTTACCGGTTTGAACATTAACGCGAACATTGGTATACGTGCAATCGTCAGCTACGTGTGTATATAATCTAACGCGATATTACGTTTAGAACCATGACGAACCACCGGAGTGCTCTTTATTTATCTATTACGCGCTCTTGCCAATTCACGCACCATCAGTTACGCATAATCTCCTCCCTTCTCCCTTTTCCAAATGTAAAAATTAATCTTTACCTAAATATCGCTATGTAATTACGGAAATTCTTCATCGAACTTAGAAAATGCATCTTCGATAATAGGCTTGCTCGACGTATCAACGAAGAAAAACTGCGCTTTTCTTTGCGCTTACCAACACGAGCGCAATACTATCACAGTTCATCCTCATCAGGAAGATATTCACCGCACACGCGCACGTTCGTGTCATTCTAAACGCAACTCGCGTCCGGAACAACTAATTCGTCTAAGCTACATAATTTATGCCCGGCTACGGATTTACAAGGCGAAAAAAAAACGCCTCGCTCTACATTTTATGTGTTCCCATGAACGTTGGCTAAAGTTAAGAATTCAGATTCGATCTTTGTTGACTCCTCGAGAAAAGAGACAGATATTCGCTTAAACGACGTATTTTTAACCATGACCAATGCTCACGGGAACCGTACATTATATTGGAGTAATGCGTGCTGCATGTTACTCGGCGAGCATATTACAGGAAGTATGATACAATTTGCCGATCGTATTTCACAATAAAACGATTCGAGACAATTAATGATTCAAGATCGCGATCGGGTAGTCATGCCTAACAGAAATAAGCGAGACACATTATCCTTGTTTCTTTTCTCTTTCTAGGCATATTACATGGTATTTACAAAACTCCGCTCCGTCTTCTTAATTCCATTTGAAATCCTGGAACAGTTATTGGTAGTTTGCTTTAATACATAGGCGCAATACCGCGTATATATCATGACACAACGTCCATATATCTATTTTTCCATTTATACTAAAGACAGCTATTTACATGACTATCGAGAAAGCGTTAATCTTTGAATAATATCAATAGCATCAGATTGATAATAAGAGCTGCATAAGAGATGACGCGTGCATTATTAGTAATACAGAACAGCCAGATTTCGTTCATTGTAAAATTCATTTCAGACAACTTGTAATTCACGACAAAATTAATATAAAAATAAATTTGCAGAATCAAGATTACATCATGTATATGTTTTTATGAGCAAAAAATATATAAAATTTTTGACAATAAATAACATAATTATGATATTTAAAGAATTGTTTAATTATTGTAGTTATGATAATTATATTTATGATTCGCTGAATAAATAAAATTATAGATGAAATTTTGTTTTACGTTATAAAACATCCAAAAACCAAATGAAAATTAACAATTCAGAAATGCTGGCATTAAAAATGCTACATGATATTCATTATTAATCACAAATACATATGTAAGTCACAAACAGATTACTGTACATTATTAGCTTCACAACGACCCATCCAAATCGTTCGAAAAGAAATATAAAGATCATTTATATATATATATATANNNNTATATATATATGTATGTATATACAAAATTAAAGATCCAATGCCTAAACTAGAGAGTATCGAATAAAATCTGCCCCTTGAAGTAAAATTCCCCGTCGCACAGATTTCGGAAACTAAAGAAAACGACGTTTAGTCAGCACAGATTCCTATCACGGATTGTCCCATTATATGCCATAAGATCCTTGACAACGATAACGAATGGCGCAGAAATGATAAATGAGAATAGGTACCTAATCCCTTCACAGAGCACCAAAGGGATCGAGTTGGACTGCATTGCCTTGTGGCTGAGTGGGTGCTACAACGGCTTGAGGCTGAGATTGCGGCTGCTGTTGCTGCTGCAGATTAGGACCAGTCATCATGGGATTTGCGCCGGTCATAGCCATCATTGGCGCAGCTCCTCCCGCAACCATCATACCACCACCGGCGGCGGAAGCACCTGGGATAGTACACATCATCGGCCTCATACCCTGCATACCCTGCATGCCCTGCATGCCCATCGGCATACCTTGCATACCCTACAGACACCAGAGAGCGAGAGAAATAAGACGTATGTACAAAAGGAAGCATGTGTGCCTGCAAAGTTTAATGTTTTTCTTAACAAAAAAAATATCTCGTCAAAATATAACTGATCAATCGATATTATAATCAGACTAGAGTTGGACGATAACAATTTAGACGCTGACTAGGAAAAAAAATGCATTTAGACTTTCTTATTTTATCTTATAAAGTACTCTGGAAGCGACTTTGATTGCATTAACATTGGACAGAACTGCATACGTCGTCAGATGAGAAAGAGAGTATCGGATAAGATAAAATATAAATACTCTATATAAATACATTTTTTCCAAACAGGCCACTCTCCCTCGAGATTCTTGTTCAGTTTACATTTGTAAGAGGAATCTCTAGAAAAATATAATGTAGCTTAATCTAATCTATTCTGATAACACGTATATGTTACCTACATGTAGATGACAAACGTTTATAATCAACTTGTCTACATTGTCTACATTAAGGATCAACATGTCAAGCAAATTACAGCCAACGTATGCAGAAAAACAAATCTCAAACCAATCTGCAGAAATATAAATCGCTGCGGTAAACTATCTACTACATTCTCGAGAAACGCGTGCACCAAGAGTTACATATCTATGCACAAGCACACAATGCGAGGAAACGCAATGAGATGTTTGAGTGTCGAGTTGGAACGTTATCTTCCGACGACTTTGTCACTTCAACGGAAAGTAGAGAGTACAATGATAATTGTATAATACAAATGACAATTATTGACGAAAGTGAGTTAGTGACATTTTGTGTTATCATACATTATTCTTGTACAGAGTTTTGTGATCTAGTATGGTGAATTCTGACGACGAATTTGGCGCTTTATCGTGTTAAACAAGACTCGTTCGTCGAAACAAAGACGCTCGTGATCTCGTGGGACTTACCATCATCGCAGGTTGCGAGGGAAAACCCATAGTGGTGGTAGTCGTAGGTAGAAGTTGCGTCATTCCTTGGCCCTGTAACACAGCCGGTAACATGCCATATGCCGGTGTGCATGCATTACACTCACCTAAAGGGTGCTAACTGACGAGAAAATTACTTCGTTATGGTATTACGCAAAGCGCGAAAGAGTCCCACGACGGACGATGACTTAATAATAAATTTACGGGCTTAGACAGAAAGAACTAAAGGGTACTACGTGACACTACCTACTTAGCACGCCGCTAATGAGCTAAAATAATTTAATGGACCGCGTGATAAAGAATATTCACGACAAGTGAAGGCGATAACATTGAAATAATCGCGTGAGAAACAAACAGCACAAATGATCTATGGATCTGCATCGGAAATCTACATTTCATAATGCGTTTTATCAGAAACTAGATAATTGTTTTTTTTCAAAAATAATGCATAACAACGATGATGTGTATATGTGCGTGTATCCTTGTGTACCAACAATCAAAAAAAGCGTGCTGGGAATATTTTACGGAGACCGAAGAAGAAAACGTGAAGACTCACCATGGGCCGATATCCAGCACCAGTGGTAGCTGCCATTGGCTGAGGTGACCATCCGCCAGCTGAACCACCCGTTTTCGCGGCGTTCTTCGGTGAGTTCCATTGCATTCCTCTGCAAAACGAAAGAATATTCGTTAATTCTGTCAAAATATTACAAGTTGTGTGCACAAGTCCAATTTTGGACACATCACACATCTATATCATTACAAAAAAATTATTTATGGTTTTATTATTATTATCATTTTTATAAATATATACCATTTTGACAAAATTCATTAAATTGAACTTTACATCACCATATGTATTCCAAATAGAATTACTTGCATATACGAGGCATTTCAATCAATAATTTATTGAAATAGCCTTGTATATATAAAAGTATGGTCGCACTTACTTTACTTGTTGTTGTCCGCTCTTATTGATGGTCAAGTTTTGCGCAAGACTAGCAAGACTGCTGTCCAAGTCTCCGGTCAAAACCTTGCCAGTGGCAGCTGCGCTAACCGGTTGCCCCGCGGCTGAAATAATATTAATTCAAAATCAATTTATCATCACATCGGTATCAAAAAATTGTTAAAAATTCTAAGCAACATCTATGTCAGGCAAAGCTCTCCAAATATGCAATAAAAACCAAATGAGGATTTAAAACAAATTGTAAAATTTACTTAAATTTACAAAATATAAAGTATAATTTTCAAATAATGTATTTTCTAATAAAAAAAATAAAGAAGATTTAATTTCTAAAAAAAACCTCTAAAAAAACCATCGTCGCAAAATTTCTAAACAACAGCGTGCAAAGCTTCTAAGACGAATAACATAGAATTATGTTTGCATTACGGCAATTAGTCATCAGCATGCGGATTATCATAATTGAATTGTAAACTAATAAAGTAGAATAACGATTACATACATACATAATATAGAGGTTATCGCGTTCTATGAAAATATAAATGATTAACTAGAGTGATGTAATCATTTATTTTTTTCAGTAATTTTTGCAATTATCTAAAATGTTATAAGTAAAACACAAATACGTTTATCTACTCGTATGTGCAAATGGCTAAAATTACGTCACAATTATCTTACGTTCTCATATTTCTAAATATAAACATTCGATACAACTTATCGATCGAATAAAAATAAAATATACATAAATCGAACGTGCAATTTCCTCCTAAACAATGTACAAAAAATATCTAACGGATATCCAAAAGGCGTATCTTAAATCTACACATATTTCTCGCAGATATTATAGAGTTTTATATAGTTTAGAATATGCAATACTGTGCTGGCGCAAAAAGGCTAAAAGGCTAAAAAAATTGAAGAAACTTGGACGAAAAGAACAGCAAATACGCGACACTCATGCAATTAGCGTGGGTTAGTTTAGGCATTCCCGTCACCTGACATCGGCTGCTTTGCCGGCGAGCCGTACCCCACGGGGACTTGGGCTTGGGTAGGAATACCGTAGCCGACCATCGGCGCGCCGGTCATCATGGATTGTTGCCCGGCCGCGTCGTTCATACCGCTGAATATACCGGCACCCGCCGGCGGCATTTGTTGTTGCAGCGGTTGCTGCTGGGTGGTCATCGCAGCTTGCTGCTGGACCATTGGCGCTGGACGCGACGGAGACCCGCCCAGTGCCATGCGGATGCTGTCGTTGAGATCGTCGAAGGCGCTCTTGTTAGCGGGGGGGCCTGAGGCCGCCGCCGTCGCTGCCGCTGGTCTACCATGTGACACTCCGCCGACGCCGCTGATAGTCGGAGATAGTGCACGCGGTGCGGCACCAACGTTTGCAGCAGCAACGGCAGTCGCGGGTGGCGGTGGTCTAGGTGGCGGCGTGGCAGTAGAGGATATCTTGCCGACGGCTGAAGGCGCCGTCGACGCCACCACCTCGGCCGCCGCGGCGTCCCCGTCGCTATTTGTAGCGGTCTTCAGCATCGCGGCGGACCCATCGCCCCCCGCGAAGAGATCCGCTTGACCGGCACTGAAGAGGTCTCCGCCTGGCGCCGTTGTTGCTTGTGCCGATTCATTCATCGCATTGCCGCCAACAACACCACCGCCGGCGTTTTGATCGAAGAACCCGAAGGCGCCCGCGTTCGTCGCCGTCTGTTGACCGCCGGCGGTACCGAGGGACGGGAAATCGGACATGAAGGGATTAGGTACGGACGCGGCCGTTCCTGGGACGCCAGCTTGCGCAGAAAGTGATCAAGGTGCATAAGTTAGCTTTTTCTTCCGTTCTCACATTCGAACAGCAATTCAATGACAATGTAAAATGCCTTGCGATTATTATACGGCGACCCGTTAATACGTTAGTTACAGAGAGAACAAAAAGAAGAGATATGTATTCGGAAAATGTATCGAATAATCAGCGCTTATCAAAAATTTTACATATAAAGAAAGAATAATACATATAAAGAAAATATACTACGTTATCATTATTATCTATAATAGTAAAAATATTTGTTATAACAGTATAAACGCTGTTTCATTCGGTACATAGCGTTAAACGGCATGTGTGATTGCTCAGGCGCGTTCCAAGTATCTAAAGTATAAGATGTATGATGCAAAAGTATCATAAAAATGGCCGCAAAAATTCTACGACAGAAAGAGGAGAAGAAATGTACAGATGACAGAAAAGAAAAATAAAGATGCACATGAATCTCAATCGTATGTGAATGCGCTCATATATATAATCCCTGCTTATTGCACTAAATTAATAAGCACTTACTAGATTGCTGATCCTGATTTCCGAATACGGAGGAAAAGCTGTTATCTGTAACAAAGTTATTATTTGCTGGTGGCGCAGCTGGCGCGAAACCTAAAAGAAAAAAAAAAAAGATGGAAAATGGAAGAAAATGAAAACCGAAGGAGAACATATCATAATCAAGCGCGGTGATCAAAAGAAGCAGCGATGATCGAGACTATAATGCCGAGACTTAGATGCTGTGCTCACCAGTACCGTTGGTCATCCACATGTTGTTCTGGTTGGCAGATTGCGCGCCCGGTGCGGCCGGTTGCGGCGTCCCGAACATGTTCGCGAACGGATTACCCGCCAGTTGCAGCAGATCATCCGACGCCTTTTGTGAAAGTTGTTGCTGCAACAAGTAATCGATTATTGTGGCAAATGGGAATTGCACACGACATTAGTCGAATAAAAAAAAAAAAAAAATGCAGATATACCTGTTGATTTTCGGACATTGCTGTACCAAACAAATCCACGATAGGTTGATTGGCATTATTGGTCGGTGAACTGAGGAAGGGATTTGTGCTAGTACTCGATGGCGATTGTACTTTTGCCTGCAATACATACATTGAGAATCTCAATATCGTCCATTTAAAACTAAAAACCTCCTTTTTTCATCTTGAATTAAATACTTTGATCGCTAATAATTTGTAATTTGCTTAATACCTTGTATTGATTCATGGCGGCTTCCTCTTCTGCAAGAGCTTGCTGTCGCAGTGCCTCGTCGATGTGGCCGTTCCCGGTTTGGTCGAGTCGCGCATTGCTGGCTACTGTTCCGAACGCGTTACTGGTGGAAGACAGGGCGGACACTCCCGACTTTACATTGGTTCTATTGCTGCTTTTGGGCGATGATAGGATGTCGGAGATGTGCGGTGTCAATTGGACGGAAGAAAAAAAAGAGGACGGACAAGAAGAATACGGAAGGTCCGTTTCTCAACGAGTTCGTAAAATGTGGCGAGAGAGAGGAGCGTAAAGGAAAAATGATAATTGAAAACAAAGGAGAAGAGAGACAAACAAAAAAACAAAAAGACAAACGGTGTAGTACGTATAGATGTAACAATGCGCGTAAAAATGCAGTGTGCATTATCCATTCATACACTCTTATACACTTCTTCTTTCTCTCTCTCTCTCTTTCTCTCTCTCTCTCTCTTTCTTTTTTTTCACTCGCTATTTCACTCTCCGATTTTTTACTATATGTCCTAATATACACATGCATTTATTGATGTTCTACTTTTTGTAGTGAAAAGTAGCGTCAAGCTTGCGTACCAAATCAAATTAAATTACATGATACATTAATATGTAAATATATATATCGCTCACAATTATTTTGTATATTATTATGAGTGAAATTGAACTTGCTACAATAATAAAAAAAGCCATTTTGTACAGATAAATACATGTGCATTAAAACGTGACATAATACCTTCTTCGTTTTAAGACAAATTATTTTAACAATTGACGATGTGTATCTCAATTCAAACTATTAAATCTAAGTTATATAAGAATTAAATCTATCACAAGAAATAAGAAATATAATTTTGTATTTAATAAATTTTACGATTAATTAAAATATTATTAAAATATTATCCATTATTTATACATATAAGCAATACTATTAAATTATTGATTTACTGTTAATCGCACTTAAGACAATATATTTATACAGCGTGCTTAATAACTCATATTAATAAAACTATAGGGAAACTACTTCAATTATCTATATATATAAACAGATAATAAGTTTATTCATGCAATATACATGAACGGTAAATTGGATAATGTAAAAATTACAATTACGATTTTCGACGAGAAATATCAAAAATTTAGAGACATAGCTTGGATACCTTAAATGGATTAGGATACAAAAATAAATTTCAAAGCTTCTATATACAACTAAATGTCATTGGAGAAAATTAACCTTAAGTATCCAGAAGATACCATCGATAAACTTTGTAAATTGGAAGATAACTGTCGAGAAAGACATTTCCAAAAATATTGTTCAAGACCTCTTACGACATTTACTTAAAAGGAACATGATGGATATTTAACGTTTCTGTATATGGATTTTTTTAATGGGTTAATTGGAAAGTTATGGTATCCGAGATAAACAAATGCAATTTTGCGTCATAATTCTTATGCGTGTGCATGTGCGATAAACATATTTTGTTCAAGTACTCGTATTAAGAAGCTCGTAAAGATGTGTATAGAAGAAAGTGTTTTTGATCTTAAAAAAATGTACAATGAGACGAAAACGGTGGATTTTGGGAAAAGTAGAAAAGGAGAAGTATATCGATTTTGATAGCATTCAGCGTAAGGACGTTTAGAATTATTCCTACATCGATCATTATGTGAGATTTAAATGAATCGGATAAAAATGGGGAAAGAAATACCTTGCTGATTGCGTCGGTGTGTTCGCGGCAGAACCCTTCTTTCCTTCCAAGGAAGCAAGATGTTGCTCTAAGGCGTCCAATAAACTACTCGGTGCCTAAAAAACAATTTGCCATTCATTCATAGAGCATCGTTAGAATCGTCAAGTGAGGTGCAAGATAGAATGAATCAGCTGTGCATTTGACTTGGAAAACATTTCTCTGCGCTAAAACGCATGCATTTATTTTTAGAAGATTTCGTGAGTTTTACATAAATATTTTTAGAAAATATATTATAAACGAATTTCCGATAAAAGAGTAATTGACATAAAATCGACTCACAAAATCTACCAAAATAAATATCGCCAATTATCTCTATGCTGCTCTATACTAAATCACACTAACTCTACCTCGTTAAGATAATCAGTGATGTTATTACCTGTCAGTAATGTACAATAGGAAGAAACAAACGAAAATATTACTTTATCGATTGACTACGTATTTTTCTTCGCTCATTGTTAATTATTCTTCAAAATGATAACCGATACTTATGTACAGATAATTAAACAGATCCTTATTATTATTATTATTATTATTATTATTATTATTATCATTATTATTATTATTATTACAAGATAAATAGATAATGAATGGTATCATAAACGCACGTACCTTCGTCAGATCTGGTATGTCTCCTTTATCGATACCGACGTTCTGTAAAAAGAAATACGCTCAGTTATGTCAACTTAATATTATCGGCCATTTTTACGTTTAAATCATATGTATAACTTACTTCCGCAACTTTCAGAAATTCTCCGACCCTATCCATACGTATGAGAAACTTTTTGTAGAGATCTAAAGCGTCCCGACATTGTTTCTTGTTCATGTCAAAATATTTCTCTGAAAAAGATCACAATCGCAATCGTTCGATTAGAGATTAATTATTCCATCTATCTTCGAATATGCATTTATTATGTGCAAATAGGAAAAGCGAATATACTGCGTTACCTAATAGATTAATGATGCCGTCATTATAACAGGCGAATAACCGGATAAGATCTCGAAAGAGGAGCATGAAGGCCATGTTTATGACGCCATTCGTGAGGTCGTTAGCCGTGCAATCGAATTCCAGTAGCGCGTCGAGTTGGGACTGCAGTACCGGCAAAGTTTTCAGGAGTTTCTCGGCGTTCATTGTGCGTAAAGTGCCGTCCTCCTTCCTACAATATCGATTGCGCAATAAAGATTAATTCTCTCGCTCTAAATGTAAATAGTAAAATAAAATTACGATAATGTCTCTTAGTACATACCCCCGTTTCACTTTGCAGAAGTCGAACGCTACCGTCCTATAGGAGAGGGCTTTCTCGTTGAGATACTTGGCGTATCGCCTGATGAACGGCGACATATCATATCCTGATCGACGCACAGAGAAAAAACCCGGCAATTACTCATTTTTGTTCAGATTCCGTGAAGACATAATAAAAGAACTAATAGGCAGTGCGATGCAACAATGCGTAAAAGTGAAATTAGAAAGTTGGCAATATACACCCGAGAGATGCGATTGCATTAATTTCATAAAGTTATATAAGCATGCGTGTCGAAGCTGATTGAAAATTACTTTTTTATCAAATATGTAATAATAAATTTATAACTTTATACTGAACATAATTAATGTACAACATATATCAATTGATGCAAACATATATATGTATACATTTATTACAGTTAACGCGTGAAAAATTTCATGTTTTTAGTTTAAAAAATTTAAAATTGAACATACAAAACTACAAAGCAACGTTAGTACATTAACAAAAAAAAACAAGGAAATGAAATGTGTTTTGTTATTAGAACTTACCCACGCGTATTCCTGCTTCGTGTCCGAAGAGATAGAAAGTTAGTCCAGGTTAGTAAATCGTATACACAGGTTCAGACACATGGAAAAGAGAAAGATTCGCATTTTCCATATGGATGATAGCTACACGATGCGAGGAAGTTAGCGAGACGGAAAAAATTCGCGCGTGGAAAAATTCGTGGAAAGAGTTCGCATCGTTTTAAAAATTCATAATTGTTATCTAAGCGCCTCAATGATCTATGTGTAATGATCTCTAATCGAATTCACGTCTCGTAAACACATTCTCGGCGTCGAGGTGTCCGCAATTAGCTATTCAAATTACATGTTGCAATTTTCCAAGCGACGCGTGCATATTAAATCAGTCCGCTCGAATATCGACACATGAGTTTTTAAACTGAATGTACCGCGAGTGTGCGAAAAGCCGTGCGATTCGTGCTGCGTTCTTCGCGATGGTTTTGTTAATACAAATGTTAATTTCCCGATTTTCAGATGAAAAAAACATATTTAAAAATTTTAAATGACGAATTGTCACGAGAGCAGTTCTCTTTTTTTTTTTTTCATACAGGATGCCGCAGAATTGACAGAAAGTGAACACAATGTGAAATTTGCATCCAATCAATCATTCATAACAAAAATATCGGACCTGTTAATATAGTATCAGCGTATCTACTCAAATTTTGTACAAAAATTCCCTGATGCTATCAGATATTTTTGTTTAAAACTCCAAAAAAAAGAGAAAATTTTAAAGATTTTTTGGTGCAATCTCCTAAGATAAGTTTCTTTTTATTCTATGCGTTTTCTAAGACTTTGAAGAGATACGAATAAATAATGATGGAACATTATTTGTTCTAAATTTAGGAACGAATAACGTTACGTGTCATCATTTTCCGTCCAATTCCGGAACATCTTGCGACATCCTGAGAAACGCAAAGCCCCCCACTGATGCGATCGTGAAATAATCACCTTGTACGCCGCTCTTGTCGAGAAAATTGCTAAGCTGAAACGTGCTATTGCTGGAGGCGAGATACTGTGTGAACCTCTGCAAATAGAAAAGTCATTTTAGAAGGATACGCGGGCGTCTTGCGATTCGAACGAAAACGAAAAAAAGTAATTACCTCATTGCCGTAACACATCATGTGATGCACGGTGATCAGAGCTTTGAAGACCACCGTCCAGTTTGTGTTCTGCGAGCGTTCTATCAGGAGATTAGCGAGCTGCGGTATGGAGACGTTCGGCTCATTAGTGCAATGGATTAAATCTGAAACGAGACAGAAAGACAGACGGTTATTATTTTTGGCGTGTTCAAGAACGTTGAAAATATTTTCTCGAAATCGGTCAATCTCTCGTGCACTCTCGACTCCGAGAGAAAATCTTGCATCACAATGCAATTCACAATGAGAGGCACCGACCTCCACCTTATAAGATTACATCGTAATTTACATACTACGTATGATTCACAATCATCGTCGGTGATGATAGTATTGTATTGTGAAAATCTCTCGCAAATGCGTGTCATTTCGTCTCGTATTTCAAGTTGAAAACTTAATGAAAATAAATTTTTATATATTCGTAGACTTTTTTACGAATGTGTTCGACAATTATACGTGAAAGTGCGAGGTAAAAGCGAATTAATATCCGAATCGCGGATAAAATAACAACTGCTTAGCGTAACGATCTATTAAGTATAATTGAAAATCATCGACCTCTTTTTATCTCTATGAATTCTGAACTAAATACAAAACAGTATATCGTTACAAATAAAAGACTTGATTAAAACGGATGTAATTTCTAAAGTGAACCAACCGATTTTATCCTGTAAAATCTGAAAAACTAAACAAAAAAAAAAACCTGATAAAATAATTTTACTCGTTCCAAATTGTAGATATCGACATGATTAATCGTAAAAGATTTTTCGTAATTTTCGCACAGAATTTCCAGCTGAAACTTTCAGCATTCAGATGATTCAGATGATTCAAAGAAATGGAGTGATTCAGAATTCATGTAATTCTCATCATCACATTCTTTTTAGTATTACGCGTAGTAAACCAACCGATTTAATAATCATAATGTCATTAAATGTCATTAAATTCATTAAATTATTATATACAGATATAATTTAATAATAATCCGCCCAAAAAATATATAAAAATAATATAAATTAAAAAAAAGAACATATATTTTTATTTTCGTCCTGCATATAATTATAATTTAAATTAATGATTAGTAACATAAGATTTTTTTATCCAAAATTACATATAAAAATTACTATACAAAATTATATTATAGATAAGAGAAAGAGATATAGATATTGTATAAATGAGAGAGAGAGAGAGAGAGAGAGAGATTTTCTACGACCGAATCACAAATTATCACAAATTATCTAAAACGGATGTAAAAGAACAACTCAAAAATTCAATATTTTACAAGCGTTCACGGTCCCTGCTGCTTTCGTCGATGTACCTAAAAATGGAAATATAGCCGATGCTATCGATTTTCGCGGCACGACGGCTGACTCTGACATGCATATACTGAACTCGACGTTCGCACAAATATGTCGCAAAACCGGCCACGAAGAAAATATACGCCAATCCACGAAGTGGACGACGGCAATCTACGCGAGGCCGATCAATCGCGATTGATTAACGAAAGTAGCAGCCACGTCAGAAGAATATCATGTAACAAGATTAATAATCGCGTCGTCGCTCGATTCCGAACGCGACGATGTTTAACATATTGTACTACTATTGTATTATTATATATATATATACACACACACACACTGAACTGTGATGATATATTAAATTAGTTGCGATATTGGTACAATGGTTGTTGTATGAGCTCCAGAGTGCATATTAGCATATCGTTAATCGGACCCTTAATCTCAAGGTTGAATCTTTGATGAAAATTTAAATGCAATTTTTGTTGAGAATAAATCTGCTCCAAATTGATCAAAGAATTATTATTATTATTTAAAAAAAAAAAGACACCTTGTATAAAATACAAATGATATATTAGGTAAAACTATACTTGAAAAAAAATTCGATACATAATAATTAAAGTTAACATACCTACTTAGTAATGTTTTAACATATGAACAGTAAGAATTCTTATCACACATCGAGTGAGCCTGCGTTTAAGCCTGTGACCATGGATATCTGTTATCATATCTGTTTACAATTCACTAAATATTTCCTCTTCGCACAACGTTTATTCGATCGGCGTGAAAAACGACGGGAGTTAAATAACATTTTACCGCGAACAGTTTCCCACGGCTTTAAAGCGTCTCTCTCATTCGACCGACCGATGATCCCGCAATATCGAAGTCACGACGAGAGGGCTTGGAATGAAAGTGCAGCGCAAACGGGCGGAGGGGAGCACCGGATAAAGGCGCGAATGAAGCAGTGAATCAGCAGCGAGCCTTTGGACTCTATTCATTCTACAAACTGCACATTTCCATATGGTTATCGCGCGACAAATATATTCAATGTTATCGCGAAATGTTCTTCTAATTTGCGCGGACTGTTTTTGTAAACAAAAGCAAGATAATTATTTACACGTAATAATTATCTGCGTGATCGATATTAATGCAGAGTAAGACGGAAAATGAATTAAATTCCTACGCTTTCATTAAAAATTACAATAAAAAGGAATATGTACCGCATATTCAACATTTTATTAAGATATTGAATAAAGAGATATATCTATTTATAATATAATAGATACGTTCAATTTAAACGCGGATTAACGTTGTTGTTTCATAAAAATCCTAATCTATGTTTCAGTCAACGTATCATATATTTTAAACATAATTCACAACTTGTCTTATCGGTGGTGAAGTGCCGGCTGCTTACAATATAAGAGCAAAATTATCAAAGAGAGAATTTTTTTTTAAATTCTTTAAATTTCAATAAAATTCCATGAGAATTCCCTGATTTTTCCAGATACAAAATAAATCCCAAATAATTCCAGGTTCTCCATATTTTTCCAGGAAGTAGATTAAAATAGATTAAAATAGAAGGGAAATATATCTTATGAGATACATTACAATAGAAAATTGCAATTCGTACACTCAAAAAAGTGGTATTGCAACTACAGCAAAAATTTTCTGGGTGCGCAAAATTAACTGAGGTACATAAATAATTAGCAAATACTGTGATATCGCATATGTTTCGCATTTAATCAATCTAAGTCACAGAGACAGAATTTATATCTGAACTGTTTGTGAAAATTAGAAAGAATGTTTTTCTGTGGCGCCTATCCATGTTAAGGCCAATCATACTTGTTATAAAGTTTGACTGTGGTACACAGAAAAGATTAGCGGCAAGAAACAAATGAATATATAATCCTCACATATAACATATTTGTATAATGCGCCCAATCTATCTAGCTCTTTTAAACAATTTCTCTCAATTTTTCGATGCTGCAGTTATAATTGGCAGTTATATTTCTCACAAAGATCGTTCTAGCTGTAGTATCGAAACTCATATTTATCCAATGCAGTGATTAACATTTGGCAATGGGACCTAAATTTTCTAGAAGATATTAGAATATTGCTGCTATAAATTCTATATGTAACAGACAATATTCTAACAGATACAAAAAATAGCGATAAATTTTTGTTGTGACACCTAGAAATCTACCTATATCAGCAAGACATTTTTTTGAGTGTAACGAATGCAAAAGCTGCATGCAATAAGTAACCGCAATCTGTCTCGAGCGGCGTGTAAGCGCGACCTTGCGAAGCTTCCCGTTCTAATTATAATCTTATAAACACGGACGGATTTAGCGGCCAAATGGCGTCCGTGTTGGCATCGTCGTAGATTGTCAAAAAGAAAGCATGTCTCTTTCGAACGCGTTCATTCAAAAACCGAAGCCGATTCATAGACGCCGAGCACGTCCCGACTTTTTATCGCTTCGATGCAATGTACGTGAAACAGGTGTAAACTTGTGTCAAATAAAAAAAGTGCAGCTGCTTAACGGAAAGCCAATTAACTTTGACGCTATGACGTATCACATGCATACACACAAGTCAAAATGCTGATATTCACAAATATTACGTAATAAAAATTAATATATTGCAAAACACATTAAAATATATATTAATTATTTATATTAACTATATATATATATTTTATACATTAGTATATTTTTTCAGTTAAATATTATAATATTATTAAGATTAATAAATGTAGATGTTTTAATTTAAAACATTAAATATGTTTTAAATATTTGTTTTAATATTGAAACATATTTACCAGCCGCGAACGAAATTTAATTAACATAAATAATGTACATTTAGCGCGAGACACGCAGCTGATAATACACAGAGAGCTTTTAATAAATCTTCCCGATAAAACCGCGCGATTGGCAATCGTTGGAGGATGTTGAATGTGCGTGCGCTGGTAAAAAACACAATCGCTATCTAGGCTGTATTGAAGGGGTGTACACCCAACGACTGACACAGCATGTGTATCTCCAGACGCAGACGGAGGCGTGTACGATAACGCGTTTTGGCAACGCGAGCGATTGCAGTTGCGAGCTGCAAAAATCAGCTTATGCCGAACGAGCACATTGTAGAATTTTCCAATCGAAATTGAGGCATCGATCATATATTTTATCAGATATATATGTAAAATATTCTAGAAAATCTCCGACATAAAGAGACTTAATTATAGATTTTCCCTGAATTTGGCGTCAAGTTTTATCCAGGAAAGATTTCGCGAAAAGAAACTTTATTTGTTGCAATATTAAAATATTATCATCTAATATAAATATAAATATTGAAATATTGTCATCTAATATAAATATAAATATTGAAATATTGTCATCTAATATAAATATAAATGTAATAACATATTCGTATAATAACAAAATGTATGGATTAAAAAAATATAATCTAATTAAATATTCAATTATTTTTTACTTATGCATTCAATTAAAATCCTGATTTCTCGAATAATCCGATATTGAAATATTAAAATACTGCATTATTAAAAATATTATCTCAAAGCAAAATATAGTGAAAAAATAAAATGTATAAAAAAAATTAATAAAAAACGCAATCTTTTGAAAGTATCAAAAGCTAAATTAATATAATGTGATGTCACAAAACAGAAATGTATTTTTTCCCCTAAATACACGGCCAGAGATATTTACACACGGATAAAATTCTTGCCATTTACTGCGGAAAATAATTATATGTCGCATACTTAACACGCTACTCTAAGCATGAGGCTATGAATGTAATCGGCCCTTCTCTTTGGATCTTAGCTCGCGCGGCCACTGTCCTCTCGGGGTCGCGACTCGTCCCTGGTATATATTCGATTTCTTCTTCTCTTTTTCTTTTTATTCGTCTCATCTTGACTTCCTTCTCCTCGTTCTCCACGTGTTCTCTCAGTATCAACAGTCTTCGGTTCATAAAAGCCCTTCGTCAAAGGCGTCACACGCGCACTTTGCGCGCGCGATGAATATATACGACACGCTAATTATATGTAAATTTAATCAGGTAGGAAAAGGGGAAAAGGGTACACCTATCCCAACACGCTCGAATTCACTCACGTTTATAATCGCGAAACACTCTCGGATATCCGCGTCTCACACATTGTTGAAATAGCTTTGTTTATTTTGCGTGTTAAATCATAATCGTTAGAGTAGACTGAGAAATATACAGGTGCATTTAGCGCTAAATGCGAGTCTTGGAGCAAAAGCCATGAAATCTCACACTGTTTAAGGATGTTTTGGCTGTACAATAGCAAAAAACAAAAAAAAAAATTAAAAGAAAAACATATTTCTTACGTTTATACTGTTTGAAAAATCAAATAAATAAATCCGGATTATAAAAAAAGTTAAAATATCACAAAATAATATAGTTTTTGAAATAATATGGTCTTCGTAAAAGAAAATAGTTGTAATTAATATTTTTACAAAAAAACGAGTAGTTTGCAGAGAGAGAGAGAGAGAGAGAGAAAGAGAGAATATTTTTCTACAATTTTTAGTGAATAATTTTTAAACGAGTAAGTGGATCTAAATCAAGTTTTGCACAGATATTTATTAGAGTTATTTCAATATATGTAAAAAATTTGTATTTCGTTGGCAATGTTTTTCCTGTCAAATTTGTCAATAAGTGCTACAATACGCGATTTTCCCCAAAAGATAAAAATATTTCTATAAGAAAAAAAATTTCCATGAAAAGATTCAATAATAATTTTAAACTTAAATAATTTCCAAACCGTTAAAAAAATTGTGCTCAGGTTTTGCACAAATATTCAGACGAAATAGTATAACAGTCTATGAAATTTTCATGCTTTTATCAATGTTTCGAAATATGATGACACATATATCCTTAACGCATCTTCAAAGGTCTCAAAAAATGGTATAAGATCCTCTTTTCTCTCTTTCTTCGCTTCTCTCCGACTTCAGTTATTTTTCACTAAGACACATGATCGTGAATAAAATGTGCATAAATTAAAATAAATTAAAAAAAAAATAAACATTATATATGACATAATATACACGGACATACATTTAAAATCCTTATAAGGGAATTTCTATAATTCCAAGGTAGAGTCTGGTCTAGTTTTTGCAACGTTATTTTCGACGATGAGAATTTGCTCCGATCAAATTTAAATATCTTTTATTCAATCATCTCCATTAAAAAAATGCGTCGTGCTGACAATGAGAATTGGTAAAATGCACTCGAATGTACCAAGATCGAAGTTAACGTAACGACGAGAAAAATAGCACGAATGAAAGCGATCTGGCTTTATGCAAACGCGCTTGGCACGCGTGGATAAATTCCATTTTGGAGTAAGTGGAGCATACGATAAGGCGATCGATTGCAAATTCGATTCGATCGCGGACGATCGTAAATTGCGAAACGTCAGTGGAGCTCGTATGCGTATCGCAATGCAATCGATTTCATGAACAATTTCTACATCATATGGCTAATACGTTATATTTTACTATAACGCAATCGATTTTTGCCTCGTCTTGTGAAACGAAAACATTTTTGCGATTTTTATTTGCCGTCTTTAAGATATCCATTTATATTTTATTATATTACCTTTTATATTTCTATAAAGAAAAAAATCTTAAATCTCATATCTTATCAAAGAAATGGTACATCAAATTCAGTTCAAATTGATCAAGAAACTTCTACTATGTAATCTACTTCAGATTTTAAAATTTCTAATATTATCCGAATTAAAAATTTATTTATCATTTGATTTGTTGCGTATGTGTATATATGTGTGTGTAAAAACTATATACAACAGAGAAAATTTTAAATAAAATTCTGTCATTCTATTAAATAAAATTACAGCTCGACTAAAATGAGATTAAAATTCAAAATATTGGAATAATCAACTTCCAAATTTTTTTTTAATTATTATTATTATTATTATATTTATATATGACCAATAATTCATATTAGAATAGAAAAATTTTAGTAACGCGGCCACACATTGCTTCGCGTTTCATCAAAGACTCCTTTTATAAATGATTGCCGCGTATACCGAGAAAACAATATTCATCGAATTAAATCTCGCATAAAAGATGCGCTGTTGTTTTTCCGAGCGAAAAATAGAGGTGCTATCGATTGACCTCTTTTGTGTATTGATACACGCTACGCAACAAAGGAAGAACATTGACCGTGACCGGATAAGTTTAATCCTCAAGGCGGTATCTAATGTTTATTTAAAAAGAATTTTTTAATTATTTCTCTTAGAAATCATATTAAAATAATGTCATTCCATTCTAAAAACGATCGTTAATTGGCACGAAAATTGATTGTATCACTTTAAAACTATATGTATGCATATTACAAGTATACAAGGAATATATATACCACAACATTTAAGATAAAAAAGTTAAGAGATAACAGAAGCAAAAACACGAAGTCAAGTGATTTCGAGATAATTGATATCGTTTCTTTACCACAAATATACTTTTTAACTTTATTTATTTCTTGACTTGAGTTAAACTCATTTTTATTTCGAATCTTTGTGTGCGAATGCCCAGCATCCATTATAACAATTTTGACTTTAGATTTTACAAAAGATATTACATAATCTTTATGGGTAAAGGAATACAGCAAATTTATTTATATTTAATTAAATCAGATTAAATCACAAACTGGACAAACAGAGATTAAAAGATCCACTTTCCTACATTGATACTGTAATTCTTATTTTTACGTGATATTGCGTCAGGCTCGCAGTTATAACAGCGCGGTATTATTGTCTGTATCGATTGACCCCTCCGAAACGCTGACACGCTGTCCAGCTGAGAGAACGTTGACCGTAAGTGAATGACTTTAAAGATCCATTTTCACCAATCGTTAAATGCTCGTCTACATATGCGATCATGACGGTACGAGATCGAATGCATCAAGGTTGTACAGCGCAGAAAACATCGCCCTTGAACGGTGCAAATGACTTTAAAGATCTCGTTTTTTACGCGGACTAGAAAAATAGCATATTTTACGTAACATTTCATCTGTCAAATCCTCGTAATGCGAGCTGATACCTCGTAACGGAAAAAAAAAATCATCTTTTGTGGCAAAAATCACGGGAATCATAAATAGAATTGACAAGAATAAATAGAGCAAAAGAAAAAGGCTCTTTGACAATCAAAAAAGCTAATATAAAAAACTCTTTGTACAATCACGATACTGAAAATAACTTTAAAGGCCATAGAGAAACAGGCAATGTCATTGTACGACTCCGAGATATAAGAGAGCAAATGGACAAACTTAACATGATGAACTCAAGAATAAGAATTTTTAATTATATAAAACTACAAAACATAAATTTTAAAAAAATTTGTATCGAGTCACAGCGAAAGAGAGAGAGAGAGAGAGATTAAATCCGCAAAAAATAAAAATAAAAATTTATGATCTAGTAATAATAATTAAAACATATAGTTGCAAAAACTAGAACTTTAGAAAATAGAAAATTGCATAGAAAAGAAAAAAAACGATTCTCTTAGAAATTTAAAAGAGATCGATGGTCTTGAATCCCTGACTTGCAAGAATAACCTACTTTTATATATTTCACCAATGATTCATCAGAAAATCATCCACAGTATAACACGACTTAGCACTCATCCTTTTACTTAATTACAGAATAGCAATTGTTGTTCTATATTCGAGTCATCTCGAGGATGGCTGGTTGTAACATACAATTAACGCACAGTTTAGCACATGGCACTTGTCCTTCTGTCTTCATGTCGCGGAAAATGACATTGGCTGTTTCTCGATTGGAATGACACTCTCGAAACAATAACAATTATCATTAGTGACGAGATGGACCGCAACGAATTTTGATTATCTGGTATTTCATGTAATTATATCTACGTAAGATTTTATAAAATAGAACGCGTAGGACGCGTATAAATATCCGCGAAAAATATCGCACAATATCAATTTGTATGAAAATCGTTCATTATGCAGTTTTGCGTAGAGTCACGTTTTTATCCGATTACATCATTGCGGTTGCAGTATATAAATATCGTATATATGGACGCAGCGATCATAAATATTAATTCGTGTTATCGTTACCACATATAATATTTATTTTAGAATACAAAACTCACATACATATACACGGTATCAAAAATAAAGATTCAAACACATATAATTCAACGAATTTAATAACGCGATGGTGGCAATTCTTTTGTCACGAATAAAAGTCAAAATAATTCTTATTTATAGAACACTCAAAAAAATGTCTTGCTGATATAGGTAGATTTCTAGGTGTCACAACAAAAATTTATCGCTATTTTTTATATCTGTTAGAATATTGTCTGTTACATATAGAATTTATAGCAGCAACATTCTAATAATATCTTCTAGAAAATTTAGGTCCCATTGCCAAATGTTAATCACTGCATTGGATAAATATGAGTTTCGATACTACAGAACGATCTTTGTGAGAAATATAACTGCCAATTATAACTGCAGCATCGAAAAATTGAGAAAAATTGTTTAAAAGAGCTAGATAGATTGAGCGCGTTATACAAATATGTTAGACGTGAGGATTATATATTCATTTGTTTCTTGCCGCTAATTTTTTCTGTCTACCACAGCCAAACTTTATAACAAGTATGATTGGCCTTAACATGGATAGGCGCCACAGAAAAACATTCTTTCTAAATTTCACAAACAGTTCAGATATAAATTCTGTCTCTGTCACTTAGATTGATTAAATGCGAAACATATGCGATATCACAGTATTTGCTAATCATTTATGTACCTCAGTTAATTTTGCGCACCAAGAAAATTTTTGCTGTAGTTGCAATACCACTTTTTTGAGTGATAAATATACCGATATGTGTTTTACATTAAGCACCACGGCTATAAAAAGCCAAATGTATCGTTTCGCTTTCTTTCTCTTTTGTATTGCACCTATATACTTTTCAGCAAATGGAAGTGCGAGAAAGATATAACTCGACGCACCTTTCGTCTGTTCGATATCACACAGTATTATTTTGTGAATAACATATTTTTCTGAGATTTTAATCTTATACGTCAATTTCTTAAAATTTTTTGAAAAGTTTCTCACTTATTCTTGGATATGCTTGAAAGAAATGGATTTTCTGTCAATGAAAATTTTAATCAAAGATTTCCTCTTTTCTGCAATTTTTACATTCTCGATATCAAATATTGTACACTCAAAAAAATGTCTTGCTGATATAGGTAGATTTCTAGGTGACACAACAAAAATTTATCGCTATTTTTTATATCTGTTAGAATATTGTCTGTTACATATAGAATTTATAGCAGCAATATTCTAATAATATCTTCTAGAAAATTTAGGTCCCATTGCCAAATGTTAATCACTGCATTGGATAAATATGAGTTTCGATACTACAGAACGATCTTTGTGAGAAATATAACTGCCAATTATAACTGCAGCATCGAAAAATTGAGAAAAATTGTTTAAAAGAGCTAGATAGATTGAGCGCGTTATACAAATATGTTAGACGTGAGGATTATATATTCATTTGTTTCTTGCCGCTAATTTTTTCTGTCTACCACAGCCAAACTTTATAACAAGTATGATTGGCCTTAACATGGATAGGCGCCACAGAAAAACATTCTTTCTAAATTTCACAAACAGTTCAGATATAAATTCTGTCTCTGTCACTTAGATTGATTAAATGCGAAACATATGCGATATCACAGTATTTGCTAATCATTTATGTACCTCAGTTAATTTTGCGCACCCAGAAAATTTTTGCTGTAGTTGCAATACCACTTTTTTGAGTGAATCGAAAATTCAATCTAACAAAACTACACCGATTTCTATTTTCGTAATAAAAATCACGTGATGTAAACAGACCATTATTTGATAAATTTCGCGATAGAACAACACAACGGATGGACATTTCGTCGTTCGGTGAGATTATTGATCGGTCAATAGCGGCTTTGTATATCCGTCGCCCTGGCAAATCAGCAGCACGAGGATCAAGGGTCCTTCAAGGAGAGAATCTCCGGCTTCTTTATTATTGTACAATTCTTTGAATCATCGATGCAAGTCACGGATCCCTGATCTATATATAATTGTACGCTCCCACGTTAATGTAAAAGTCGTTCGTTACGCGGATCCCTAAGGATTCGTACTGCAAACAGAAGAAATTACTGATTGAGGTCACAATATAAGCTAATGATGAAAAGAAAACTCATGAGAAGGCTCACAATTGCCTTGCGGGCACGATAATTACTAACAATAAGTGCGATGAAAAAAACAATCGTATCTTCATCGATTTATTACATATTACGATAAATATGCTTATGCAATCTAAGCTATAGGATATGTATAAAAAGTTATCTTTTATATTTTAGTATTAAGGCAGATTAAGATTAACGATCAATGTACTTTGATAATACATTGAGAATTTTTTCATTAATACTTAATAATTCGTTAAATTATATTATTGGTATGGATCAGTCTCTGCGATGAATAAGACAAAAAAAATCTTCAAATTCCTTACAAATTATTGCACAATAAATATTTAATTAATAATAGTTTTATATATATGCATTTATATTTTATTATATTTTTACTATATTTTTTTATTGCAAAAACTACGTAGAATATATCGAAATATCGATCGCAATATGATTTTAGAGATGATAAAACGAAATTCTCTGCATCTTTCTTTTATATTCTCGAGTCAATTGTAGAAGTTTCTCGACGCAGAGCCTATAAAATGTCTGCCCCCCTCCCCACCTCCTCTCTATCTCTTAATAACAACAGATTTAAATCAAATTGACTGGGAACATACATTGACAAGGACTCGATGGTAAATATTATTCTATCATAAATATTTACGATATATAAAAGTGTTAACAAGATATGATCAACAGTCAAAATGGAAAGCCAATAATCGCGCTTGGCATGAAAAAAATGCTGGGACGTAATCGTTTAAGGATGTTTTGGCTGTACAATGGTAAACTGTCAAAACTAAAAAAAAAAAAAAAAACATTTCTTATGTTTATACTGTTTGAAAAATCAAATAAATAAATCCGGATTATAAAAAAAGTTAAAATATCACAAAATAATATGATTTTTGACGTCTTTGTAAAAGAAAACAGTTGTAATTAATATTTTTCCTAATTTATGACTAAAACTTTTGATCGTGAATACCCCCTAAAATCAACTGCAAGGAACAAAAAAAATAAGTAATTTGCAAAGAGAGAGAGAGAGAGAGAGAGAGAGAGAGAGAGAGAGCAACTGCAAGGTACAAAAAAAAAATGAGTAATTTGCAAAGAGAGAGAGAGAGAGACAGATAATATTTTTCTACAATTTTTAGTGAATAACTTTTAACGAGTAAGTGGATCTAAATCAAGTTTTGCACAAATATTTATTAGAGTTTTCTTAATATATGTGGAACTTTTTATTTCGTTGGCAATATTTTTTCCTTGTCAAATTTGTCAATAAGTGCTACAATACGCGATTTTTCATAAAAATCAATAGTAACTTTAAACTTAAATAATTTGCAAACTGTTAAGAGAATTGTGCTCAGATTATGCACAGATATTCAGAAGAAATAGTAAAACAGTCTACGAAATTTTCATGCTTTTGTCAATGTTTTGACATATTTGTCAATGTCTTGACACATACATCCTTAATTAATATATTGAACATATATGTGAAACGGTTGGCAATATAAAATGAGAAAATATCGAGGTCACGACGTCACTTCCGGTATGCAGAGATTGTAGGCGTTTGCATTCGTTTTCTGGTGCAAGCATTTCATAGCGTTTTGCAGACGCTATTGAAATGTTTCACGCGTTCTCACCAAGATACGATGTCGAATTAAGCATCGCGAAGATAAAATTGCTGGCCGATCGCGCGTCGTTTATTATTGAAACGCCGTTTAAACACGAAACAGCCACTCCATATAAAAAGTCATAAAATTTCTCCCTTCAAGACCAATTTATCTCGATGGACGCTGAAACTTGAAGAAACTTGGCGATGACATCCGCTCTCGATCATCGAGGATGAAAACGTTTCTGGGACAATTCTCTGCGAGAGAGCCGGGGGAACACTCGCTCAGCAGAAACTCGAAAAATTAAGGTTTAAGCTGGCCGAGTTAATCCATATATTTCTCGTGATCATGAGGCGAGTAACAGCTGACCCAGATCCCTTTGTACCTACGCTCCAAGGCCGCTCGTTGTACTTCGCCCGGACGGGCGAAGTCTCTTAATTAACGAGTCGCTGCGCTCCCCATTAAACGTTGCTCTGTTCCAAAATGGTCACTGCGGTATAACTAGCTCTCGTCGTCGCGCGAATAGTTGTGCCACTTACGACGTCGGATAGCCAGCGCACGAAATGTTTCTCCCATTTAACAATGTTTTAACGTTTTAATTGCTGAAACAGAGACATTTCTCTCTCCGAAAATGCGCAATTTTCTCGTCACATTTCTTTTCTTCTTTTTTTTTTTGCGATCGAGTATACGGCGTATCGATACTGCATCTGCGATTTCACTTATCACGTTTCGATAAGAAGATAATAAAAATGTTTAAAGCGTCATTTTTAAAGCGATCCACAGGTCCAAAAACATGTCAGTTTATGATATATTTTGTTGCAAAAATTTCCTTCTAAAACATCCCATTATTTTCTTTCTTGTCATTTCCTGCTTGTATGTCGCTATAAAAACATACTCTAACAAATATATATTTGAATATTCGGATTAAGGATGTTTGGGTGTACAAAAGTAGCAGAAAGCTATCAAAATTAAAAAAAAAACATTTCTTATGTTTATACTGTTTGAAAAATCAAATAAATAAATCCGGATTATAAAAAAAGTTAAAATATCACAAAATAATATGATTTTTGACGTCTTTGTAAAAGAAAACAGTTGTAATTAATATTTTTCCTAATTTATGACTAAAACTTTTGATCGTGAATACCCCCTAAAATCAACTGCAAGGAACAAAAAAAATAAGTAATTTGCAAAGAGAGAGAGAGAGAGAGAGAGAGAGAGAGAGAGAGAGAGAGAGAGAGAGAGAGAGAGAGAGAGAGAGAGAGAGAGAGAGAGAGAGAGAGAGAGAGAGAGAGAGAGAGAGAGAGAGAGAGAGAGAGAGAGAGAGAGAGAGAGAGAGAGAGAGAGAGAGAGAGAGAGAGAGAGAGAGAGAGAGAGAGAGAGAGAGAGAGAGAGAGAGAGAGAGAGAGAGAGAGAGAGAGAGAGAGAGAGAGAGAGAGAGAGAGAGAGAGAGAGAGAGAGAGAGAGAGAGAGAGAGAGAGAGAGAGAGAGAGAGAGAGAGAGAGAGAGAGAGAGAGAGAGAGAGAGAGAGAGAGAGAGAGAGAGAGAGAGAGAGAGAGAGAGAGAGAGAGAGAGAGAGAGAGAGAGAGAGAGAGAGAGAGAGAGAGAGAGAGAGAGAGAGAGAGAGAGAGAGAGAGAGAGAGAGAGAGAGAGAGAGAGAGAGAGAGAGAGAGAGAGAGAGAGAGAGAGAGAGAGAGAGAGAGAGAGAGAGAGAGAGAGAGAGAGAGAGAGAGAGAGAGAGAGAGAGAGAGAGAGAGAGAGAGAGAGAGAGAGAGAGAGAGAGAGAGAGAGACAGATAATATTTTTCTACAATTTTTAGTGAATAACTTTTAACGAGTAAGTGGATCTAAATCAAGTTTTGCACAAATATTTATTAGAGTTTTCTTGATATATATGTGGAAATTTTTATTTCGTTGGCAATATTTTTTCCTTGTCAAATTTGTCAATAAGTGCTACAATACGCGATTTTTCATAAAAATCAATAGTAACTTTAAACTTAAATAATTTGCAAACTGTTAAGAGAATTGTGCTCAGATTATGCACAGATATTCAGAAGAAATAGTAGAACGGTCTACGAAATTTTCATGCTATTGTCAATGTTTTGACATATGACATATATATCCTTAAATTCGGACAAAATGCTCATAAATTAGAACAAACGCGGATTATCGCACAAGTCTCATGTATACGTGTCTTAAAAAAAATTGCGTGTAAAATTGAAAATCTAGAAAATTTGTTTTATTATAATAAGACGGGAGAGAATATTTTCGGACAATTTTTTTTACAGCAACGAATCAAAAATAGATGTTTGGCACACCCCGTAGATCTATAATATAAAGCGTTTCGTGCAACTACGCGGCCAGCGAAATCGATAATTAAATGGAACTCGTACGGTTTCGCGACTTATCAGGTCAGAATACGGTCTTGAGGACTATTCGCGAAATATACTTATCTATTTTTATCAAGCCGTTTCTTCGACATTTGCAAGACGTATTGCCAACTTACTCATGAAAATACTTTTAAAAAAGACACGCAGATAGGAAGGAAATATGACAAATTCCTGACTTATGAGTTTGTAAAACATGAAGGCGGAATATAAATATAAGAAAGGATGTATGTATTACTTATATACCGGAAAAAAAGAGATAGAAATTCTCTTTTGTCGTACAATTTAAAAATATCCTTTAAAGACAGGATTAAATTTCATCTGCTTTGTATGCTTTTTAAATTTTAAACTATATGATTTCAGTATTCCAATATTTTAATATTTCGATATCCTTTTTCAATATATTACGTTTTAATATGATGTATATAATATTTAATACATTATATCATACAGTTTATACAGTATATTATACTTAATACATTATATTTTTTAATATTTATTTCGATCATTCATATACTCTCATGTATCATAAATTTGCATTTTACATATGAATCATGAAATTACAAATGCCGTTAATCCGCAGTGAGAAGATTCACTGACGAACCAATGTCAAAGAATGACATCATACAAAAAATATTAATTTTAATTGTAGACATATGCGAATTACAAATCTCTCGCTCTACGCGATTCGCCGTTAATTCTCTCTCTTATCCATCGACATCTATTTTTGGATCAAAGCAAATCCATTAATCAGATTATATGCTTTTTTATTCGGCGTCACGATTCATTGTAAAAAACTCGTTTTAATGCATATGTGTGCGCGCGCGCACAATGTGATATCTCTCTATTAAATAATTATTCCAGGAATTAACTCTTTCGTCTGATCGAGGAGAGAGAAGTCGAGCCCCGGTAAGGGCGAAGGCTGAAATAGACGTCGATCGATTTTGCTGAATGCGGAATGGGGTTCATTGAGATACGCGCTCGCGCCGAGGTCAGATCGTAGGAGTAGAGACGGAGAAGAGAAGGGCGATAGAGAGAGGACTATCAATCGGACTATCAAAGTCGCTGTCATCCGTCCCGACACGCTTTCGTTCGCAACGGAAGGAAATTACAAGCGCGATATGTAATCGGTCGACGTGAATAACGACGGCCATCGCTACCGCGAAAGATTCCGTCACCTTGTGAAATTATTATTCCATCTCTCGTTGAAGGAGGAAATCCGCGCGAGGTCTTCCCCGTTAATCCCAAACACGGCAATGTATACTGTTGTGTGTACATATCTCTATGTGTGTATGTGTGTGTGTATACGAGATACTGGTGTTTACGCAGTTAATGTATATATGTTTTCATAATCTGAAGATTTATGTTAGACAAATTTCACTCTAACAATAATGTATTGTACATTCAATAAACGCTACGCAATGCGTGTATGTTTAAGTTTTATTTAAATTATTATATTATATGTATAATATATGTATATTTTTTATAAAAAATAAATTTTAAATGTCCTAAAAACAGCTGTTTACGAGTCTTTTGTATATGTAAAGTTTATCAAGTTTCTATTATATATATATTTTTTTTTTCGTTTCTTCCATTAACACGCGATCCAAATAAGGATCTTCTACTCTCGATTTAATTAATTACCACTCTAATCTGATCGAGGTTAATTTCGAAGTAAAGCTCACGACGTTAAAGGGCACTTTCATCCCCTCAATTCGAGATTTTTATAGATTATGTATTTCTAAGAACAATTTCACAAACAAATTATATTTAAATTGCATTCAAATAAAAAATTAGATATTGGCACAGAATGAGAGTAAAGATTTTCCAATTCTCCCCAACTAGTTGCTTCAGTATGTACAAATAATTACGCGATTTAAATATGGATAAAATGATTTAATTCCCTATTTTACTTCATAAAAACAAAGTATTCCGAAAACGTTATCATTATTCCAAAGATAAACACGTGAAATATATATAAACACGGAACAGATATCTTTTAGATATCTATGCCTTTTCCCCTAAGCTAGAGCCAACAAGTGTATTTTAAACACGCACCAAGACTCAACATAATCGATTATTTCTAAACAAAAGATGTGTGATTTGGACCACTTTCGCAATCGGACATTATAACCCGGATCGAACAAACATCATTTATATGCAAATGAAATTTACATGTAAACGTGCAATCTTGATGTAAAGTCGAATACGCACAAGAATTCACGTCTCTTTCGAACAGATCAAAAATTTTAAAATCGAATTCCTTGCTCGGGAATGTCCCGCTATTAAACCAGAATAGAACACAACTCGTCAATAATAAACAATTCCTTTTCCACCGCGCATTCTACACCTTTCTCCGTTTCCCTTCTCTCTCAAA
Organism: Formica exsecta; assembly: GCF_003651465.1. Taxonomy (NCBI): domain Eukaryota; kingdom Metazoa; phylum Arthropoda; class Insecta; order Hymenoptera; family Formicidae; genus Formica; species Formica exsecta. The sequence continues at coordinate 246,046 of NW_021849963.1, forward strand.
AAGGACGAACCTTTGTCTCGTTCATAACGTAAAGAAATGTGGAAAAACTTTACGTTAAAAAAAAAGTGTACTAAAAGATTATATATGTATATGTATGCATATTATATAATATGCATAATACTATAAATATACTAATACTATATACTAATTTTGTCATTATAATAATTAACGTTTTTACATATGCATGATGTGTAATTAACTTGTAATTGACGTCCCGGATCCTGCCTACAAAAGTAGGGTGTTAACGATCGCGCGAGTTGGAAGGCCGCCTTCAGGAATCGAGCATGCTACGAACAAAGTGTCTGTCCTTTTCGCACTCTCTACATTTTCCTACAATTCTTTCTTTCCCTTCTCTTTCCGTCATTAAAAATATACATTTGTTTCGTCTTTAAACGTAGAAAGATATAGCTAAAAAAGGATGGACTCTTAGATTTCTCCTCAAGATACCGCACAATCGTTATATATTATTATATCGTGCAATCCTTCAAGATTCTATCTTTGTCGCACACACTCATCGCATTTCTAATCACTTTTCTGATTTGCACATTCGCATTTTTATCAGAATTTTTTAACGGAATACGGCAATACGAAGAAGAAAGAAATTAATCGTACGTATATTTTGAAGAAATGCGGTTTAAAATATCTATCTCGATTATTATATTCAGAGGAGAAAGGAGGATTCTCAATCCGATGTCGCTTTCATGCGATTATGCCAGTCAGAAAATTGATTCTCGTCAAAGAGAATACCGGGGTTCGCGCAAAGTCAGTGGGGAGGTGTGAGTCAAGCGCGAGTCATCTTCTTCAACGGCAGACAAATGGAAAAGGTGAGCGACTCGTCGCTTAACTCGCGGCCCCTCTACACCGCTCTTTCGCGCGTACCTACTCTCGCTGTGCGTAGACAGCGGAACGGACGGACTCGAAATCGTCCTCGAATCTGGGAATAGGCTAGTACACCCTGCCGTTCACGCTATGAATTTGAAATCAATTCACCTTTTCCCTCGATACGGACTTCAAATTTGAAGTTGAGATACAAAAAAAAAAAAAAAAAAAAAAAAAAAAAAAAAAAAAAAAAAAAAACCGGCT
>NW_021849963.1:249024-272482 GCF_003651465.1 Formica exsecta
AAAAAAAAAAAGAAAAAAATGAAAGAAAATACAACCGGCTGTTAACTATCCGTTTAAATTTGCAAATCGAGCGAACGCCGGATGGATATGTCCGAGGAACTTTCACTTTCTTTACTTACAGTCAAGATGCTTCTTTTTAGGTCCGATCATCTCCTCCGTGGTGGCCTTGCAAACAGACTTGGCGAGGCCCTGGCCGGCGATGCTGTGCCTCGCGGCCAGCAGCCTGTCGTTGATCGTCTGTCCCGCCATACTGTCCCGCTGTCACACACAGTGAATATCAGCAACAGTCAGCAACAGCAGTTCACGTACGCGAATTCGGCAATTTATCCGGCGCGATGGAGTTGTTCCCCTCGTACACAGGAAAAACGAGAAATGCGCGCGAGAGCGAGGGCGACGCGAGGAATTTTGACGATGAAGCGAGAAACGGGGTGAAGTCGGCCCTCTTCGGCGCGACGCGGACGGATGGACAACGGATTTTCGGCACTGCAACTAACTTCACCGCACACCGATGACACGACACACTCGTACGGCGTAAACGAGAGCCGAGAGACCAAGGAGCAGGCGCTACCGCGCGAAGGCGCCCGCAACGTCCCTCTCACACACGGTCCCGATATTATACTTGGCCCGCCGCGGTGCTTTTCCGGTACCTCTCCTCGTACTTGTTCTCGTCCTCCTCCTCCTCTTTCCTCGTCCGCCGCCTCCGCCTCCTCCTCCTTCTTAGCCGGTTCGGTCGTTCGCGCGACGCGAACAATAGCCCGCCGCGATTTCTCCGCGTTCACCAGCAGCGGAGCCAGGCAGCTCGCGCTTAGCTTTGGCAACGGCTCAGCTGGACGGTGTAACGTCGGCGGCTGACCTGACGGCGACAGCAGGCTGCTTCTATCTGCCAAGATGGCGACGGCGCTCAGTGCGCCGACCGTTCCGATCATCGCGCCCCCACTCCGCCGCGCCGGCCGACCAATCACGAGCGCTCGCCGCGAATATGGTGCCGCTGTGACGTCACGCCGACTAGTCGGCGTGACTAAGATTTGAGGATCGAGGATATATTGAAAGGAAAATGCGCGCTCGTTCGGATTAACGATGACGCTTTGCTCTCGATCGATTTAAGGGATACTTTATTCATCGAGAGGGAGATATTTTATTTATTCGCCAGTTTTCATCGATGTATACACTTACGATAACGATGATATCGGCAACGTGATTTCCTAAGCCGTTCGATCATCGATTAAAAGATATGACGTGACGTTAGTACTCGTCGCGTGGACATTGCTACCAACGTAAAAATGGTTCTCCAAAGCCGAAAATTTTTACCATATGGGCTGCGGTCGGAAAGACGCTAGAAATGCTTCAAAGCGTTTGATTGACCAATCAGAGCAAAGAGAGTAAAGATTTCTTTATTCTAATTGGTTAATGCAATGTTTCGAAGCATCTCTAGCGTCTTCTCGACCACAGTCAGAGACACTATTTCGAATATTGCAACATTTTATGCTCGTGATAATAATTTTTTTCAAGCGCAAAATGTATTTGATAAATGATTTTGTAGAAAATTTTTGTGGAAACGAAGAAAAATGGAATGCTTGAAAGTTTTTTTATATATGATATTGTAGCTGTGGTCGGGAAGAGGCTAGAGATGCTTCGAGATACATTGCATTAACCAATCAGGATAAAGAAATATATTTACTCTTTTTAGCCAGATTGGTCAAACAAACGTTTCGAAGCATCTCTAGCGTTTCCCGGACCACAGCCACATTTATGCTCAAGCCTAGCATTGTGCGATAGGCTTAAAAATAAAGAATAAAGCCTATCGCACAATGCAAAAATACAGGCAATAGGAACAGGGAATAGAAATTTTGGAATAGAAACTTATATAAATACGCGCCCGTCCTAGCAAATAAAATGAATCACTGTTATTGGTTAGGAACAGGCAATAGAGAACAGAAATCCAACGCGTCGGAAATTCTGTTCCTATTGCTTATTCTATATTATATTATTATATTATTATGTTCCTATTGCCTGTATTATCGACGAGATACTATTAAAGACAGTCAGCCCTGGGTAAATTTTTGTGACCATCAAGCGGCTCCGGTTGGCCCCGAGGTACTTGAAGATAATTACACGAATTATTTAATTCATACGGTTATTTTACTTCATCCAGTTATTGTTTTATTATCGAAAATACCGACAAGATATCATTAGAGACCGATGATCTTATAGGATTTAGCATATTACTGGAAAACAAACTCGCCACGCGCTACTGTAGGTAAGTAAATCTTTGCATTGTCGATAATAAAACAGTAAATTTAAAATAAAATATTTATTTTGTTGTTCTTGAGGCAGTTATATAAAAGATCTTTACATTTTCGATAATAAAACAATAACTGGATAAACTAAAATAACGCGCAGCGAGTTTTTTTTCCAGTCACACTAAATCCCATAAGATCACCGATCTTTAACGATATCTGGTCGGCTGAACCATCATATTTTTACCGACCGAATTTGAGGTTTTACCGCAACTTTTTGATTATACCAGTTTTTGTAATGGCTATACAGAATTACAAATGCTTTTACATGATTAAAGTACATACATCAATGCTCTATGGGACAGTCGACTTTATGCTAAAAAAAAGTTAAAACATTTTTTAACTTTTTTTCGTTTTCATTATATTGTTACTTCACCACTTGTCTCTTATAAACCTCAGAATAATGAAACTGAACCTCAGAAAATTACTAAGCATGGCAAAAATATAAAAATTAAGATATTGAAGAAAAATCAATCAATAAAAAACACAATATTGACATCTCTTCAGAACAATCTAGAAAAGAGCTTTTGCTTGCAAAGATAAATGAAGCAAAAAATATAACTTCCGTTGTAAATAATAGATCATAAATTATAGAAGCTGCAAGACAAAGGCAGCAAACATATGATATAACAAAACAATTTAAATTATCCTCTACATCACTTCAACATATGATATATAAGAATTATAAGAGAAATATTACAAGTCAACTGATGATGCAAGCTCAGAGTTTAAAATGTATTTTCCGACGAGATGTGATATAGAAAAAAAATGTTCATAGCATTTTACAGTACAATACTTCAATGGAAGCGCAAAATATAAAGAAATTTAAAAAAATTAGAGTTCTTCAGTTGTATCATCAGATAATGATAGTTTGTTTCCCCAAAATCGTACGAGATTGCTAGAAACAGCAAATACGTCAAAAGAAAATATTTCTGCTTCTTGTGATGTTGAATTTATTAAAAAATTACCATCCGTGATTATTATACATTCTCAATCTGAGTTCAGTCAATCTATTGATGCTTCCCTCACCAAATAAAAGAATTATGTACATCTCGCTCAGTTCGTCAATCAGGTACAATTAACTATTTTTACTTTTTTCTAATTATTTATTATATTATATTAAGTTGTAATATTTTGTTTATATCACATTTTTAAACTGTCACAGACTTTATCTGAATTCAAAGATTTTCAAAAAAAGATTACATTAAAAAAAAGATACATTCAAAACCAAGAAATTAGTAGTAAACTAGACGTAGTTATTATGAATTTAAGTGGAGATTATATCGCTTTCTTCTTCCAAATGAAAAGAGGATAGTAAGACCAATAGATCTCTCTATATTTCCACTAACAACTGATAAAGAATTAGAAAAATTTGAAACAGTTTTATCAGAAAATAATAACATAACAGCAACTGTAGGCTATAAATATATTTATTTTTTTCTTAAATGATTTTTATTTTTATAATTGTTAATATTTTGCTTATAGATTTGTTATATGAATCAAATTATTAGTTCTAGAGATAATGTGAAAGAAATACATATAAAGTGCTAAAGAAGCTTATCTCAAACACATTGGCATCAAAGTTTAATTTGAAATAATTTTCAAATAATTTTCACATAATATGAATTATTGTATGATACAAATCTGGGACAATATGTTTTAATACGACCCAGGCATACCGAGGTATATTTTTATATTTTGCTTTGATGGAAGTTTTATGCGATTTAAAATTTATGAGAAATTTTCTTTCAAATTATACACCCTGTAAGATATACTTTGCAAATCAAAAGAATCCTAATCGCACTAAACATCGATTATGAATTGACATTATAACATATACCATAAATACTTGCGGTTAGTTACATTGATCTCATATATTTTTTAAATAGTTTAACAATTTGTTAACAGTGTTTAACATTTTTTTAAATTTATATTTATCTTCTTATGTACTTAGCGAGTGTTTTTCTAGGAGGTATTTAGTATAAGATTATGGGGGATTCAAAAATCTTATAAAACTATACCAATCTACGAATGTGCAAAAATAATAAAGTAGTGAGAAATGTTTAAAATGTATATTATTTTCGTCATTAAACAAGAAAATCGAAGAATTTTTAACAAATGTCTCTAAAAGTAATCATAATTTCTTATTCGATTGTGTATATTATTTGATATAATACAATTGTGAAAAAAAGCAGAAAAATAATAAATATATTTTATTGATCGTCGATTTTCATAATAAATATATTTTATTGATCGTCGATTTTCTCGATTGTATAATGGAAAATCGTTATTTTTTGCAATATTTGATCATTGAATTTTTTCGGCATTGCTTATCTGTAAAGCTTGCACGCTACACATAAAATTTCTATGAGAATTAAAATTTTTTTAACAAAATATATACATGTAGTGTAAACGTTTTTGAAAGTAGTTCTTTTTTTAAAGGAACTTTCTCTTTTTCGAAAACAATAAAATTTCTTTGAAGCTCAACGGGACTCTCAGGTAATACATTCCTCTGTTATAAGAGCATTTTTATTGATACTATTGCGCACAGCAATTAAGACAAAAAAAGATATTCATTTCAGGCAATTTGAAGAGCATGCAGGGATCGTTGGGTTTATCTATTTTTTTTCACTCAGTTTCATTTGCTGAATCCGAAAATCATAGTAAAAATAATCTTAGTATCCGGGAAAATTTTTGAGACATATTTTAAACAGAAGAAAGCAACGATTGATTTTATCACTTTCTCGAGTCATAACAAAGGAATGTTTTACCTGAAAGTCCCATTGAGCTTCAAAGAAATTTCATTGTTTCCGAAGAAAAGAAAGTTTCTTTAAGAAAAAAATTATTTTCGGAAACCTTTACATTACATGTATATATTTTTTGTGTTCTCAGTTTCGTTTCTCTTTCGGGCGTATTGTTACATGGCAACTAGTATAGTGGGAGAAAGTATAAGACCTTTAGGTTTTCAGGTAAGGATTTCAAAATAAGAGTGGACAGAGAGTGGAAGACTTCTGTAGTGTACATAAAACACGCACTTGTGCTCTCTGCAATCGGCAGACACATAGGAACAGTATCGCAGTAGATCGGTGTGCTTTTAAAAGCAGGGAATTAATTACACGCAAATAATTTGTTGCGAATATATCTTAAATTACATTATTTTGTTGTGTTTTACTGATTTTTTTTCGTAATGGCTACGATAATGTGCTTATCTCAGGAGGTGATTACCATTATTCTCGGCTACAATGATATCAGTGTTGAAGATATCATTAACTTTAGATGTGTGTGCAAGCAATTCCGGTGGGCAGCCAAATATGAAAAACAGGGTGCGAGCAGTTATCTTCAAAAAATTTCCTTTAATTGTTAAACTTATTACCTTTAATAATTAAAGAAATTTTTTTAAAGATAATTGCTCGTGCACCCTCTTTTCTATGCTTTGGCTTTTTAGCCCGTTGTCCTACCCATTTTTATCTTATAATGAAAAGAATATAATATAATATAAATATAATATAGGGAAAGTAGGGTAAAACCGAATATCTTTTTGGATTTGCCTTCCTACAAAAAATCAGAGAGTAAAAAAAATTTTGCTGACCATTAGTAGTTTTTAGTGGACTTAACCTTAAACTATGAGAAAATGAGGATCATGAATAGTTTGCCTTTGCAAGAGATTAAGCATACAAATGAATAATCCAAATTTCTCAGCAAAATTCAAGATTTATTTAAAAAAAAGGTAAAACAAATTTTTCTGTCAAGGTATTCGCTGTTGCTTTTTATAACTTTAAGCTATCTTTTAGGCAGCTGATGAATTCCATCTCGGAAAAATGCTGTGTCTTTGGACATGTTAAAATCGTCAAGTCATTTTTGTATCTCATTCACTGATTGGATATTGTTTGTCGATCAGACTGAAATCGCCGCTTTCAAACCATTTAAACCAAAATACACACACATCGTACGATATAACACTTTCTCCGAGAAAAGAACAAATCGATTTGCATGCTTTTGCAGCATCTTTTCCTTGTTGGAATTTGTAAAAAGTACAGTATCGGACATGCACTTTATTTGTTGCCATTTTTGACTCTACTAAACTGAATATTTTTTAAAGTTATGTTGGTATTTTCGCGAAACTAAATGTTAATTTTAAAAGCTATATGTTAATACTACATAACCGCATAAGAGCGGGAAAATCAATTGATTTTTAAATTAATTTTTTAATTGCTTAAAAAAATTTGGATTATTCATTTGTACACCTAATATTAACAGATTCGAGTCATTTTAAATGAGACTTTGTTTGCAGAAATCATCCTGTTGTATCATGGACATACATCCACTAATATTGTTTAATTTCTTAATAACTATTGTGAAATTTACAAAATGGTAGAGAATTTTCCTGTTTAATTTAATCCGCTCTACTTACACACGTGCGTTCTATCTTTAATTATTAGACGTTTTGAATTAAAACGATTTAGAAATACTTATTGATCGACAAACTCGTTGTACGACAAACAAAATATTCATATTATGACCATTTTCACACGACTTTAATATTGATAAATTATTTTAACTTGTATAAAAAAATTAATAAATTAATGTTAATGCATTTAAAAATAACTAGTTTAAGTTAAAAGTTAACACGTTTAAAATTAATTAAGTTAACTTAAAAGTTATTAACTTTTCAACCTTTTAACTTAACTTTGAACTTTTTAACTAGTTTCTAATCAACCCTGTACAATGTCAAAAAAATCAGTCTTTGGAACGGGTTGTTACTATGGTGGCACAATGGCTGCAACCTGAAAAAGATGTTTTTTACTCGTGCATAAAAGCATCATTAGATAGTATCGCACTAGGGGTACTGAATTGCCTCAGAGAAAAACATCCCGACCATTCGATATTCTCGACGTCCGCTGAAATGTTTTCATATTGGAAAAACAACAATATCGACGATAATCATTGGAACGAAGCAGAAGGAATGCAGATTATAGATACACTGGAAGAATATATATTTAGCAAATTAAACTTTCGATCAAGCAAATGGGACGACACCAATTTAGAATACATGTGTATAGATAATGTAAGTTATTATAGATTATTATATATAATATCTTACTTAATTATGGCCAATTATATATGCTGTGAGCATGGCCATATGTTTGTTATATTTTAAAGAAATACTCTCGCTCTAATTAATTTCTGTATTATAATTTCTGGCACAGGTCTTAAAAAACAAATATGGCCAAGAATACATTTTATTAATAATATATCACAGCGTGGCTAGAAGACTTGGTCTACGTTGCAATGTAATGTGCATCAAAAGATGTCAGGATCAGGGTAATTACTTTTGTATCGCTTGGAAACCAAACTAGTAAGTATAATATTAGATTTAAAATTATCTGACCCCCTTTCTGTATTTTTACTCTTATCATACACGCACACGCACAGATATATAATTTTTTATTGTTCGCAGTGCCACGAATAATTCAGAAAATATAAGATGTTTTAACATAAGTTTTAAGAAATTCCCGGATTGTCTTGTGTCCAACCAAATGTTACATTTTAGCACTCTTATTAGAACACTTTCACCTGAAGATTTCGATGAATCACAAGTTATGAATCTAATGATGGAAGCAACTAAACGGGTTGGCAATTACTCATACATGATTTTTATTAATTTTAAGATTAATTAATAAACTTCTAACCTTGACAAAAATATGAGTTAATGAAACACGCTTCATAATGGAAAAAGAATTATACAATCTCTTAGTTTTTTATTTGTAATCAGAGCTCTGTTCAATTTTTTCTCTGTTTAATTTTTGCTCATGTTTAATTCCTTTTTTCAGTTTTGGGACATATTGGTTTGGCAAATAGTTTTCAAACTGATGCAGTCTGAAAAATATGATTGCGTTTTTGGGATTATGCCGGATGGAACGTTTGACTATACTGAATACGACAATTTTAATATGGTACGTTAGCGCACTATAGCATACAGTGCCATATATTAATATAGAAAATAATAATATAATAGAAAAAAATATAATATTAATAATAATAGAAAAAATCTCTGAAGTTTCTCTAATAACACATTCACAATTTCATATGAATTATAATTATCTATAATTTACCTAACTGTAATTAAATTTGTTACAAAAGTCTATTCAATAATTATTTATAAAAAATATCAATTAAAATCTGTGTGGTCTTACACTTTCCAGCTTGACCTTCGCGTTAAAGAAACAGAACTGCTACACACAAGACCAGAGGACGTAAAATTTGCGGTTGGAATGATAGTAACACATCAACCTACAGATTGTGCCGGCGTAATAGTTGGATGGCAACGACATCTTGATAGACGACATCTTGTCACAATCTCCGCAAACAATGTGCCGGGCTCTTATATACACATGTATAAATTGCCGTTGAATCACTGTCGTAATTATAATTTTATAAAGCAACAAACAAATTACATCATTCTTACCGAAAATAATCAAATTTGTTACGTGGAAGAAGGTATGAATATCGTGAATTAAACGCGTCTTTATTTAAAATTATATTTGTTTATTCTACGAGCTCATCTCTTTTTTTATTAAAATAAAATGTTATTTTATTTTGATAGATTTTGTTTCCTTTTTTAATTTAATTATTTTATTTATTTTGGTTATTATTTTATTTATTATCTTATATATTTCATTTGTTATTTTGTTTATCTTTGTTATCAAAAATTTATTTTTTATTTGCATTTTTGATTTTAGATGTTATAACTTTAACAACGCCAAAATGGATCAATAATAGCGAAATAGGTCGCTATTTTTGTAAATTCGAAGGCACGCATTACGTACCAAATAAAATGCTGGCGAGATTTTACCCGCAGGACGCCGCTATAACTGCCCAGACAACATTACCTGAAAATTAATAGTATAAAAATTACTTCGTGCAATATTTAGAATGTACAAAATTTATACCAAATATAATATGATAAAACTAATAATAAATAAAAGGCTCTTCTAAATGTAACAAACAGATTAAGAAAATGGCAATAAGAGTCATGCGCAGTAATTATGGCGCATATATTTTATTTAAATAACTGTGAGTCATAGAGAGTACGTACCTTTTGATCCTTTCTTCGGATCATCTTCAGCGCAAACAAATAATAAATTAACAAACAAAAAAAATAAAAATAAAAATGGCAATCAAAATATAAAAAAGGAAATTATAAAAAATTAAGTCAAGTTAATGTCTCTGACGTCATCGTTTCCACGTAAAATTTTCTTAGAGGTGCGGAGTTCGACACAGCACGTTCAAATTGCGACGCTTCTCGATTGATAGGCCAAAAGGCACAGACAAAATGACATAATCGGTCTCAGTAAAATTAACATGTTTGAGTTTAGATGAGACTGTAACGAGAACGTTGAAGCACACACGGTAAAGAACGAGAGATAAAGATTATTTTAAAACTAGATGTAACTTACAGATCTGTGTGATAAACAATAGAAAACAACGCACGCAATTATAAACTTGATAATTATGGTGAACGCAGACTAACGGATGTAAGATAATAGAATATGTCGCTGAGACGTTCAAAGAAACAATAACAGTTATATTTCAATTTCACATTAAACCAAGGCGAAAAAATGAAGCATTGTGTATAATGATACATACAGTCGAAAATAGCGTGATATTTAAAGTTTTCGAAGCTTGTCGATAATATACATGTAGGCCTCAGATAAACATTCCGTGTCAGTCTAGATTTAAACTTTAAACCATTACGTTGTCTTTTTATTCACCATTTCCGAGATCAATATTTTATTAAAAAAGGGTTCGTCATCCAAAACCTTCACCCCGTCCCAGTCAAAATCGTGGTTGAATTCACGTCTGTGATCTGTCTGTTATAACTGACAATGAGTATTAGAAGTGTTCTTTCTAATATGATTACGATGCTCCGTCACTCTCATATTTAATTGTCTGTTTATCCAACATAAGATACATCACAATTATTGCAGTTAATCTTATATACTACATAGTCCAGTAAAATAGTATCAAAAACACCGAATATCTACAAAACGGATAGACAAGCCAATTTTTTGAGGGTGAGTAAAAGGTCATAGGAGATGCCCGAATTCACAAAGTTCCAACAAAATTTCCCTGTGCGTCGGCGGCCATCTTTAAAATAGGGGTAAGTTTGGATACTCGGCTCCTATTGGTCGAATTTTTTTTCTTTTTTTTAATTTTGTAAAATAACTCAAAAAGTACTTAATAAAAAAATACTTTATTATAGCGTTTTGAAAAGCTTTCGAGATAAGCTACAAGAATATGTAATAAAAAAGGGGGGTTCCATTTAAGAAAATGTCGATCACATTGATCTCACCTTGAAAAGGTCACTCAAGGTCAAATCCATATTTTTATCGGCGACGCACACTAACAGACGGGCGGCTCACGAATATATATATATATATTTAATTATAATTAAATAATTATTAATTTATTAAAAATAATTAAATACATTATATTATATTCAAAATTCAAACGGTCTTCGCCTTCTTTAAAATAAAACGATAATAAATTAAATCAAAACACGACCGAACGAGAGTAAACAGCGTCTCGCGCTCAGCCGATCGGTGCGTGTTCGTTCGTTGTCCTTTTAAGGAAAACTCTGACAAATAACTTAGTTTCGAAAATTCTGCGAAACAAAAACTCTACTGTTGACAACAATATAGCGCGAATATTCGCGGTCGTTCGGGTAGTCTACCGCTGACGACGATTCGAACCAATCGATCGCGACCGCGCTCGCGATTCAACTTTCGCTGCGATCATTCTTCATTCTTTATAAGTTCGTCAGTTAGTTTTAGTGCTCAGACATTGTTAAGTGTAAGTGGGGAGTCCAAGAGTCGACGGCCGTTCCTCACTTCGCGAATGTCCTCTGCGTCGCGCTAACTACCATCTGGCGTTCGCGTACAAGATTTCTGATCTTGCGAGGGCTTCTAGCAAGAAGCGCCTTCAAGATTTTCGGTACGCGACAACAGGCAGTCATTTAAAGGACGATTACGAAGATTTCCGATCGCTGTCGCGAAATACGAGTCGTCGCTTGCTACCGGTGTTTTCTAATAAACTCGTTATTAAAACTACGATCTCACGTGAGTACTCTTTTCTTATCCAATTCCTCCAGTGAATCTACGGATTCGTGTTACACATTGCTTCACACTCAATTCTGAGCGTCGCAAAGTTTCGGGCGATCTCGTCGGGATCGACTCTCGAACACATATTAATATATATATATATATAAAATAATTTCTAATGTAACATTTTTTTTACTTTCCATTTTTAATCAGAAATCCTTAAAAATCTCCAATTTTAATTTTTTTTTAATTTTCAATTTTTGAATTATTTTCTATTAATTATTATAAAATTCTTTCTTAAATTAAAAAAAAAAAAAATTTATAATATAATTTATATTTTCACACATTAAACAGTAAAATTCATATTTTAATCTCCCCACCCCCTAATCTGTAATAAATATATATTGCTTTCAAGATTTTATTAAATTGAATTAAAGTTTTTGAAACATCTAATATACGTACAACACGTATCATCTTTAGATGTAATTGCGCGCAATTACAAGCGGTTATAAGTAAAGAAATACACGACCCATCGTTGGATGTTTCATTTAAAATAATTAATGCAAATTGTATTATTAATTTTGATAAGTTGACGCCAAAACAAATAATATGCGCAGACACACTTTCCCTTAACCATACTTGCAAATTAAATGCCTTATTGTGTAACGTGTCGTGTTTCTGACTACACTAATTTATTTGCCATATTTCGAATAATTATATTCTTATCTACATATTTATTTTCCCGAATCGGTCAACTTATCGTTAATTTTTTGCCGTTATCACTAGTTTCTTAAGATTTATTATTTGCAAAACTATTTTTTTTATTTGTTAATAGAAGAGAATAATATAATTTCTATAAATTTTATATTTTTCCTAAAAAAATCACAAAATACATATTTTTTAAATATTTTGTTTAGGAAAACATAAACATTACATTAATCAACGTATATTATTTTTGTTTCAGTTCCAATTTGGAGATCCTTTGAACAGCTCAGTCAAAGGGAATCTGAGAGTGTTTTGAATTACCTAACAAGATTTATGGACCGAATAGGACGGATACCTAGTCAGTCTGGTAGTGGTTTGGTTGACGAATCAAGCAAGTACGTCTATTTCGCTTTATTTACATATTTACTTATATTGGTCAACAACGTGACATAAGATTTTATTTCCTAATGTTATAATGTATATTTTACCTTTAGATATGTCTAAATTTAATTTTTCTATTAATTCTGTAAAATTATCATTTTATCAGTAATTGAAGTATTTTGTGTAATCATATTGAAAAACTCGTACCATTTTTCTATAATTAAAACTAGATCTGATAACCTCATTTGATCAAAAAATCATATTGGATAAGCTCATATCCATTTAGATGTTTGAAAAGTAATCATTCCTTAAATATAATTTACTTCATTTACTTATTCACTTACTTCACATTTCAGTATAAGAGGAATATTGCCTGCCGCGCCAAATATCACCGCGCCATTGATTCCGCCATCAAATAATTTAAATAAAGCGATCAACCAATGGACTATTGATGACGTGACGCAATTTGTATCATCTATTGATACATGCTTGATATATGAAACACAAATTTTAAATTTTGCGAGCAAATAAGAGCCATATACAGGATGATAATGTATCAGTTTCAAAGAAAATTTTTTTTTTTTTTTTGCTTTTCTGTTTGCAGAATTTCAAGGAACACCTTATAGACGGCGTCGGTCCACCATATCTAACTACAAAACAAATGATAGACATTAAAAATGAAACTTGGTCCAGCTCTAAAACTAAAACTAAAGCTGGACGAACTATTAATACAGGAAATGAGGGCCAACGACCAATGGTATTATAAAATTTAAAATTACTAATGTAAAAACTGTCAAAATTAACAAAAAAACATATTTCTTACGTTTATACTGTTTGAAAAATTAAATGAATAAATCCGGATTATAAAAAGAATTAAAGTATCACAAAATAATATAGTTTTTTACCTCTTCGTAAAAGAAAATAGTTGTAATTAATATTTTTCCTAATTTATGACAAAAACTTTTGATCGTGAATACCTCCCCCTGAAATCAACTGCTAGAAACAAAAAAAATCGAGTAATTTGCAGAAAGAGAAAGAGAGATAGATAATATCTTTCTACAATTTTTAGTAAATAACTTTTAAACGAGTAAGTGGATCTAAATCAAGTTTTGCACAAATATTTATTAAAGTTTTCTTAATATATGTGAAAATTTTTGTTTTGCTGGCAATGTTTTTTCCTTGTCAAATTTGTCAATAAGTGCTACAATACGCGATTTTCCATAAGAATTAATAGTAAATTTAAACTTAAATTATTTCCAAACCGTTAAGAGAATTGTGCTCAGGTTTTGCACAGATATTCAGAAGAAATAGTAGAACAGGCAGTAACGGTTCTTCATCTTCACTTCCGATACGGTTAACTATCGTCGACTCTCGAACTCCCCACTTTCACACATTCACAATATCTTAACAATAAAGAAGTAACGAATACTATTTAAAACACTAACGAATTGACCGCCGCGAGAATATGAGAAGCGATCGAATGCGAGACACTTTGTGACGAATTTGAGACGACTACGGCAGAAATGACACGAGCGAGAATAACGACAAGAGAAAAACCGTTAAGAGAATTGTGCTCAGGTTTTGCACAGATATTCAGAAGAAATAGTAGAACAGGCAGTAACGTTTCTTCATCTTCCGATACGGTTAACTATCGTCGACTCTCGAACTCCCCACTTTCACACATTCACAATATCTTAACAATAAAGAAGTAACGAATACTATTTAAAACACTAACGAATTGACCGCCGCGAGAATATGAGAAGCGATCGAATGCGAGACACTTTGTGACGAATTTGAGACGACTACGGCAGAAATGACACGAGCGAGAATAACGACAAGAGAAAATGATAATGATTGATGAATTTCGACCGGCTTGAATCGTCGTTGTAGGCAGACTAAATCGATCGACTGCGAAAGCTCGCGCTCTGCTGATGGCAATAACAAGGTTTTTCGACGTCGATCGTTCCAGAACTTGCTGTTTGTCACAGTTTTTCAGCTCGAAGGGCAGCGCACGAGCACGCGCCAATCAGCTGAACGCGACGTTATTTACTCGTTCGTGTTTTGATTTATCAACGGTTACCGTTTAAATATCTTAAATGAAAAGCGAAAACCGTTCGAATCTCGAACAGCATGATTTATAAACAATTTAATTGAATTTTTTGTAGACTTACTTTTTCCGTTTATCCACAAACATAAAACCAATAAAATCAGTAAATTAGCACTTTTGTATGTGAATTTTAAACAAGCAGCTATAATGTACGCGTAGTGTTCTCATCGCGTCGAACACTTCTATCTCCTACGATAAAGATCGATAGCTGAACGCTGAAACAATGGAAAATTATTTCTTTCAATTGTTTCGGCGTTCAGCAGTTTTCTGTTCTTAGCATATAAAAAAAAGATAGCCGCCTCTCGATACGTACCAGTGTGCGGCGCAGCGTTTGAAAATTAATCAATTCCTTTATCAATCGAAACAAAAAGATATGTCGCAGCATATTTTTATTTTAGTTATCCTATATATTATCATATCAGAAAAAAACTAATTGTAAATCTAAATCAGGAAAGAATATTAAATGTAAAAAAATAGGTAAAATATATAAATATTATGCACGTATGGGTGAAATATTCAAGAATATGCACTTATGGGTGAAATAAGCAGAAAGATGCTGTAACATATAGGGCTTAAAATGCATAGTTTCTTCTGAAACAAATTTATATCTAATTTATATCTATTAATTTCTTTATTAATCAAATAAAAGAAAATATGCTCTAGCATATTTTGGTTGCCTTAGTAATTAACAATTAAAATAAGGAAATAGAGAATAACCAAAATAAATTATTCTAAAAAGATGTTATTTTTCATGTTTTGATTGCTTTCGGCAATGCGAGATTCCCTCGACATACCTCACATACAGGCGAAAGCTTTGAATATATTGGAACAATAACAAATAGCATATATGGCCTTATATTTGCAAATGTAACGATACTTGATCGTAATTGGTTAGAACATTCGAAATTATAACAAATCCATCTGAGAATCAAAGATCTCTTCGCTGAATTTCAGTCAGTTTTACGGCGACCAAGCAATGACAAAAAGAAATCCTTTGAATTGAATTGGAAGCGATGGTATCCGCAGACGTGTGCGAGAAAGACATCAAAATGGTAAGTTGTACCGGACGGATTTTTTATATCATATTTTTATTTTATTTTTTATTTAATTAATAAATCTAATAATTCTCATACACAATCGATTAAGTAAAAGCATGGGTGCTAAGTCGTGTTATACTATGGATTATTTTCTAATGAATCATTGATGAAATATATAAAAGTAGGTTATTCTTGCAAGTTAGAAATTCAAGACCATCGATCTCTTTTAAATTTCTAAAAGAATCGTTTTCTTTTCTTTTCTGCAATGCTGGCTTTTCTATTTTCTAAAAAGTTCTAGTTCTTGCAATTCTATGTTTTAATTATTATTACTAGATCATAAATATTTATATGCAAATTTAAATAATATATAATAATAATATAATAATGATATAAATATTTCGTAGTTTTATATAATTAAAAATTCTTATTCTTGGGTTTATTAAGTTAAGTTTGTCCATTTGGTCTCTTATATTTCGGAGTCGTACAATGACATTGCCTGTTTCTCTATAGCCTTTAAAGTTATTTTAAGTATCGTGATTGTACAAAGAGATTTTTATATTAGGTTTTTTGATTGTCAAAGAACCTTTTTCTTTTGCTCTTTTTATTTATCCTTGTCCATTTTATATATGATTCCCGTGATTTTTGCCACGAAAGATGATCTTTTTTCCGTTACGAGATATTAGCTCGCACAGCGAGGATTTGGCAGATGAAATGTTACGTAAAATATGCTATTTTTCTAGTCCGCGTAAAAAACGAGATCTTTAAAGTCATTTGCACCGTTCAAGGCCGACGTTTTCTGCACAACCTTGATGCATTCGATCTCGATACCGTCGTACCATCATGATCGTGTATGTAGACGAGCGTTTAACGATTGGCGAAAATGGATCTTTAAAGTCATTCACTTACGGTCAATGTTCTCTCAGCTGGACAGCGTTTCGAAGGGATCAAT
This sequence comes from Formica exsecta, assembly GCF_003651465.1. Taxonomy (NCBI): domain Eukaryota; kingdom Metazoa; phylum Arthropoda; class Insecta; order Hymenoptera; family Formicidae; genus Formica; species Formica exsecta. Next base: position 265,602 of record NW_021849963.1, read on the forward strand.
CGATACAGACAATAATACCGCGCTGTTATAACTGCGAGCCTAACGCAATGTCACGTAAAAATAAGAATTACAGTATCAATGTAGAAAAGTGGATCTTTTAATCTCAGTTTGCCCAGTTTGTGATTTAATCTGATTTAATTAACTATAAATTAATTTGCTGTATTCCTTTACCCATAAAGATTATGTAATATCTTTTGTAAAAGCTAAAATCAAAATTGTATAATGAATACTGCTACATTCGCACACAAAGATTTGAAATAAAAAAGAATTTAACCGTCAAGAAATAAATAAAGTTAAAAAATATACTTGTGGTAAAGAAACAATATCAATTATCTCGAAATCAGTTGTCATGTCAATTAACAATTGTCTTTGGAATGTAATGACATTATTTTAATATGATTTCTAAAAGAAACAATTACAAAATTCTTTCTAAATAAACATTAGATACTGCCTTGAAAATTAAACTTATCCGGTCACGGTCAATGTTCTTTCTTTGTTGCCTAGCGTGTATCAATACAGGTGGATCAGATAAAATCATTTAATACACAACTATTTATCATTTAGCTAGAAAAAAAATTATGTATATAAGGAAATATATATTTAACTTTCTGCTTTTTAAATCTGATAAAGAACAATCTATGTCGAAGTAATAGTAACAATAAAAATAATAATTTAATTTATATTGGAAATAAAATTCTTTCTCTTAAAAACACAAACCTAATGCAGAAAAATAGAAAACACAGAAAAATCATATAAATATAAATACTCAACCAAAAAAAAGATAATGATGCAAATATATAAGTAATATAAATGGATGATAAGATATTAATTTGTGAATTAATATTTATTTTTGTTTTAATTCCAGATTACGGGCAATACTGTGTTATGCCAGTAGGAGGTAGAAATGTGGAGGCTTTGCAAACTGCGGGCCAAATACAAAGTTTAGGCTCGGCATCTACGGCATCAGCTCTTGCTATGAACATGCCAACTAATCGTAGCAACACAATAAATGCAATCGAAGCAACGCAAATCAATACAGCGACACAAAGTAATCCACCATCCATATCATCGGTTTTAATTAACCCAATAATTTGTGAATTAATATTTATTTGTGTTTTGGTTCTAGATTGCTGGCAATACCCTATGCCAATTGTAGAAGGTGCAAACACCATTTTACCCTGCAATATCAACGCCTCGAATGTGGAGGGTGTGCAAATGCAAACTGCGGGCCAAAATCATAGTTCAGACTCGGCATCAATGGCTCTTACTTTGAACGTGCCAACAAATAGTCACAGCAATAGCAACACCCGAAATGTACAAAATAATCTACCATCTAAATCGTCGGTATTGATTAAACCTATCAAAGAATGGAGTATTGAAGATGTCGTGTGTTATGTATCGACCATTGACATATGCGCTAAATATGCGCAGGTAGGTCTTTTATATTAGTTATATATTAATTTATATTAGTATTATATTAATAATACGTTAATGATATAAAGTTAATAATAATAATATGTTAATAATATAAAGTTAATAATATAATCACAATTACTTTGCAGATCTTTAGGGAGGAAGAGGTCGATGGATACGTATTGTCAACGCTGACACCTCAGATATTAAGAACGGATTTAAGAATTAAGTACAGTCCAGCGGAGATGCTGTGCATTAAGCTGAGAAAGGAACAGGAAGTTGAGAAAGGAACAGGAAAATCAAATAAACAACATTTGATAAAAGAGTATAAATACTTAATTTTTACGATATTTTTCTTTTTCTTTTATTTATGTCTTTTCACATGTATATATATATATATATATATAGTATACATTTTAATATAAAGTTAATGTCGTAACGAAGTTTAGGAGTTCATAAATAATTATAAAATCAAACAGAAAAAAATTAAGTCTTTATTTTCACACATAATTTTAATAAATTAAGAAAAAGAATGGTCACATATTGAAAATCGCCACATTTTCTGTGCATTGTCTTATCACGACTTATCGGTATCGATTAAATATTAAATCAATGAACTTCCTAAAATTAATCGAGTACCTCTAAATTAGCAGTTTCTAAATCCGGAGCATACATTGATACGCTTTCCTATCAAAAAATCGATCGCATTTCTTATTAGCAATTAATTAAATTTTTCCCGTCTCACCATATCTTATTACCGTTTACGTAGCAAATCTAAAGCAAGATGATCTTTCTCTCGACGTATCTGTAATTAAAAATATTTGTATCCGTAATTTAAAATATTACAACTATACAGAATAAAATATATAACCAAATTTTTTGAATTTGAAATATTGAATCAATAAAAAGATTTTTCCGAAATTTCGAGATGTTATGTAATACGAACTTCGAGTTTTGCATTTAAAAAAAAAAAAAGAAAAAAATGATCATTCCATGCATACGTATAATTACTCATAACGCATAGCGACAATCAAAAGGGATGTAATCTATTCATGTATTTATTCATATATATTTATTCGTATATTTACCAAGTGAGCGTCCTTCACACGTAAAGCCTGTCTGAGGTAATGTTGTATAGGCGAGATAATCGACGCCTGGCTCACCCGGTACATTTTTTCTGATGTCAGATACATCTGAAAAATACAAGCAGATTCGTCTCTTCAAATAGTAAAGACTAAATTGCCCATCTAGAAACTATTTTTAATATGACGAGCTGTCTAGAGAATTGATGAGAACTGACTATTTCTTTATAATTTATAATTGTTGAAGAATTTACATAATTTTTTATAACATATGAATTTCTTGCTTTTTGGAAATTACTTATAAATTTACAAAAAAATGCAAGTATAAAGATTGCAAGCAATTAAATATCTTTAATCCACAACCATCATATATTTCTCATTAAATAATATAATAAAATCGATAATTAGAGCAACATTTCTATTTGAATGGCGATAATCAAGTATATAATTGCTTACATGTACAATTAAAAAGAAGAGAAAAAGAAATGTCGTTAAATACCGAGTAGATACAGAGTTCCCCACCCAGTCAGAAATATATAATTGATGTGATGTCGAACTAACGTCGAAAACGAATGTTGAAGTAAAATTGAAATTTTGATCGAATCGACATCAAAATCGTATAAATTGTTAACGAATCTTCGACTATCATTTTGACATAATTTCAACGTTGAATCAATCAATTAATTATATTCAAATGCTTTGCAAATTAAAAATCACTTTAGGTGATATTATTTAGACTATAGTTAATAACAAAATTAAAGATAGAATTCTCTCTACTAATTAATAGAAAATACTTAAAAAATAATCACATAAAAAATAAAATACATATATCATTTATATTTTATTGTTACATATATAATAAAGATTTCCATCTTGAATTCTATCGCAAATTATATATCGTGTAATAAAAATTTTATAAAATCGGAACAAAAAATTATTTTAGATGTGTTATAAATGGGAGAACATTGCCATCAAGTTTATTATGAATACACAAATAAAGTGTTACACAAAGATATACGTAAATATATTAATTTTCTTTGAAAAGAAAAGAAAACATAAATATATTAAAATATTTATATAAAATTTAAATGTAAATACAATAGAAATGCATTGCATATCTCTCTAGATAATCATAAATTGAAATAAAATCTAAATATTACATATCAAAAACTAAAAACTAAATATCACGTATTAAAAACTAAAAATTAAATATTACGTACTCATTGCAGTTATCAGAGACAACATTGACTTTGAAGTACTTTTTGAACTTCATAAAGTATCTTATTTGCATATCTATGCATAGTTATAATCTAAATAAATTGAATATCACGTATTATATTATTTTGTTTTCTTGTCCATTGTTCCATCATCCTGCCGACGCCAGGAGCTTGCTTCAACCAGGACGAAGTTGCTGCAGCAATCTCAATTAATTCTGCCTGTGGTTGTTTGCTTAAAATGGCACCTGAAAATACAACACATTTCATGTCTTAGTACAATTTCTTCTAAAAGAAAGTTTGCATAAAAATACGGGCACTAAGTCAATGATAGCAACAAGAAAAGATTTGAATGCTAAAACTAAGAGAGTAATTCTGATAGAAAAATATAATAATATATTTGATTAAATAAAAATCAAATACAGATAAAAAATAACACAAATATAGTATGAGTTAGATTCATATGATTATTAAATCACATATATAGACTTCATAAGCCACTACAGTTATTGGTACAAAATAACATTTTATTTTTATACTGAAGAATGAAGCGTGCGCTGCCGCATACTACCAGGCGCGCGACTCACCGACGTGTGCCCGGCTAAAGATGGGCGCTGATTGGTCAGACTTTACTCAATAATAACTCTTTATATTTTACAGGATATACAATATAAAAGAAAATCTCTCATAAACTCTAAATCGCATAAAACAAACTTACACCAAAGCAAAATATAAAAACTTGGCGTACCCGGGTCGCATTAAGACGTGTACACTTTATAAATATATATATTATTTTGATATAATGTATGTGAATGATAATATACGTAGATAATATGTAAATGTATATGTATTTATAAATTGAAATTTTAGTAGATTCGTAAATCATTATATATTTTTTTGACATATGCTTTTTGTATAAAATTTTATAAAATTTTATATAAAGTGTAAATAAATTAGACACCAAAATTTTCTTTCAGATTATGCATCCTGTAAGATATACATTGCAAATCAAAGGAATCCTAATCGCATTAATAATGATGAATGATGCAAATAATTTTCACATAATATGAATTATTGTATGATACAAATCTGGAACAATATGTTTTAATACGATCCGGGCATACCGAGGTATATTTTTATACTTTGTTTTGATGGAAGTTTTATACACTTTAAAATTTATGAGAAATTTTCTTTCAAATTATACACCCTGTAAGATATACTTTGCAAATCAAAAGAATCCTAATCGCACTAAACATCGATTATGAATTGACATTATAACATATACCATAAATACTTGCGGTTAGTTACATTGATCTCATATATTTTTTAAATAGTTTAACAATTTGTTAACAGTGTTTAACATTTTTTTAAATTTATATTTATCTTCTTATGTACTTAGCGAGTGTTTTTCTAGGAGGTATTTAGTATAAGATTATGGGGGATTCAAAAATCTTATAAAACTATACCAATCTACGAATGTGCAAAAATAATAAAGTAGTGAGAAATGTTTAAAATGTATATTATTTTCGTCATTAAACAGGAAAATCGAAGAATTTTTAACAAATCTCCCTAAAAGTTGTTCAAGATTGAAACGTTGAATTTAATCGATAAATTTAAACTGTAAATTCAACCGACAAATCTGAACGGTAAGAGCCGCAATCAAAACTCGAGCGAGAATAAACATCGTCGCGATCAGCCAATCGGCGCGTTACCGCGTGATCATAACAAAGAAAAAGGTGCGTGATCGCATTCTTCTTAGAAAGAAAAAGTGTGACAAACACCTAAGTATATTCTCGAACATTCGGCGCCGAAAATATCCTATTATGGAAATCGGTCGACCGCGACTCTTTTCCACATTGCTTATCTGTAAAACTTGCACGCTACACATAAAATTTATATGAGAATTTAAATTTTTTAAACAAAATATATACATGTAGTGTAAACGTTTTCGAAAGTAGTTCTTTTCTTAAAGGAACTTTCTCTTTTTCGGAAACAATAAAATTTCTTTGAAGCTCAACGGGACTCTCAGGTAATACATTCCTCTGTTATAAGAGCATTTTTATTGATACTATTGCGCACAGCAATTAAGACAAAAGAAAATATTCATTTCAGGCAGTTTGAAGAGCATGCAGGGATCGTTGGGTTTATCTATTTTTTTCACTCAGTTTCACTTGCTGAATCCGAAAATCACAGTAAAAATAATCTTAAGCCCACTTTACACGATCTATAATTTGCAACAGAATTCAAGACAGAATTCTATTTATAATTTTTATGCGTTGTGTAATACAGAAAATATGTGAACAATCAGAATTATAACTATCATGCTTTATTTTTATAAATCGGAAAGACGCATGAAATATGCGCAATGTACCCATGATTGGTGAATTGTAAATGACATAAACTACAAGTTAACCTACTCTCGTATCTGCTTAATAATCTAAAGAAAGAAAAGAAGAAAAAAAATATATGTGACAATGTCTTGGTCCCGGGAGCAAGTTACTTGTTTATTAACTGAATATAAGAAATATCCTTGCCTATACGTAGTAAAATCTATCAATTACAAAAATAAACATGGTTGTGCCGATGCATTAGAAAAGATTTTTTCTGAACTAAAATATTTGGGACCGAACGTTACAATCGCAGAAATTAAAAATAAATATGGTGCTCTTCGCTCAAATTTTCTTGTTGAATATCGCAAACCATAATATACTTTAATTATATTTACCATAATATACTTTTATTATATTTATATGTATTTCTTAATAACTATGTCGTATTTTTTAATAACCCAACCATATGTCAAAGAAAGAAACAATCGAATATTCTATACATAATTTTAAATCAAATTATGGTTCGTGTAATACAAAAATTTTTTCTTATCTATAATTACATTCATAATTTGATATATAAAATTATAAATAGAATTCTGTCTTGAATTCTGTTGCAAATTATAGATCGTGTAAAGTGGGCTTAAAATATACAAGAATTATATTTTATAGACTGTTTTTGACACCTATAATAATAGAAAAATTTATTTTCTAGGAACAAAAGTGTCGCTAAAATTAAAATTAATATCGATACATCGATTTTTATAACGAGGTCTCGAGATCATTCATCGATACAATTTTTGCGCGTTCCGAAACTCATGTTGCATTGCATACATCATAGACGT
>NW_021849963.1:280889-281828 GCF_003651465.1 Formica exsecta
AATATAGAATGTGTAAAAGTTATATAATTTGTTATAGTTACGTAATATAAAGCTATAATTTAATTACAGCTTTGTTTATTATATTTACTATTGTATATTATTAATGTAAAATTTAATTACAATTTAAAATTAAAAATAATATATTTTATATTTTCTGTCTTATAAACATATAAAACAAAAAGATTGATATTTTGACTGATATGAATATTATGCATTTTTAAAAATGTATTGCACTGTTTAGTGTAATTTTCAAAAGTTTATTAAAATATTTCTTGTTCCAATTTCTCAGATGGCCTTCTGCGAAGAAACTTTATGACAAGCAGTTTAAGAAAAATGAGCAGGACAAATCTGAAAAAAATGAACAAAAGGATAAAAAAAGCTTAAATTTTATGGAAACAGGCATAAATTGTACGAGACAATTACGGAATTATGTGTCTCAAATAATTCATAAACATTATTCTAACAATGAGGGAATCAGTATTGTAACGTTTCATCACATATTTCGTCATAGGGATAAACATTTAATGGATAACATTTCAGTAGATAGTGGGCACTATGGGGCGTCAAAACAAACCCCCACTCCTCAGCCACTGGCGCCGACCCCCTGCTGTGACTGTCTGGGGCCCTCCCCTCTAAAGGTGTTTGTGGAAAAAAAGAATGGAGGGGACTCGTGGACGTCTACGAGACAACCTTTCCTTTAAATTTTTCCTTTTAAATTTTTTAAATTTAAAAAATTTTTTTACCCTTTAAATTTATTTCCTTTTAAATTTTTTTATTTTTTTATTTTTTCCGGTTGCGTGAACATGCTTGGGCTCGAACCTGGGTCCTCCACCTCTCCAAACAGGGTCCTAGTATGCTGGGCTAGCGGAGTTTCGACGAAGTCGGAGGAGAAAGCCGGGGTGCAAGGGTGGTATTCCGTAGCTGTCAAAGTATGTGCCT
>NW_021849964.1:0-952 GCF_003651465.1 Formica exsecta
CGTTTTTGATGAAGAGCGCAGAGTTCGACAAATCATATTTTTTGGGTGGCTTAAAAAAGTTGGAATATCGCTGGACTAAGATCGAGCTGAAAGGAGACTATGTTGAGAAATAGATAAAAAAATTTTTTTTTTTTAATGCGTTTCCTTTCTTAACACGGGTACTTATCATACAGCCCTCGTATATATTTATTATATATTAACGAGAGACACTATCGCGTTTCTTGATTTTGCTATATAGGGTATTTCATAATCCGCCTTTACGAATTATTGCATACCGCACAGAAAGAATGCGGTACATTACATAAATATAGTTATGAAAAATTGTTATTTAATATATTATTAATTTTATTTTAATATTTATGACATACATGCATGCGTAAGTACTTGTGCGTGCATGTGTGCGTGCATACGTATGTGTGCGTACATGCGTATGTGCGTTGCGTGTGTGCGTTGCGTATGTGCGTTGCGTATGAGTGCGCGTGTGTATGTATGTGTGCGTGCGTATACATATCAGTGATCAGTGAACCTAGAACAATATGGCGTCTTGCGAACGAAGCAACATCTAACGGCGTATCAGTGAACCTGGAAAATGGCCTAGCAACATAATCTAGCGGCGTATCAGTGAATCTGGAAGAACATGGCGTCTCGAAAAGTAACACATTTTCGGCCAAAAAATTCATATGAAATATCGAGATCTGTACATCAAGTGCATGTACCAGTGTCATTTTGATATTATTATATTCGGAAAAATCCATGTTCTCGATTGATATGTTCATCTCTCGAAAAGTGGTCCGACATACAAGATATTTCGAATTCATTTTCTAAAATTTTCAAAAAACGTCCTCACTCTGATAAATGATACACGGTAGCGTCTGTTTACAGTAAACAAAAAAACGACGAAAGATATACTTAGCGAGACGCTACCGCGTCTCTTGATATGTGTAACGCGATA
>NW_021849964.1:1135-8117 GCF_003651465.1 Formica exsecta
GACTGTCATTAGTTACGCCACAGGAACATTTGAAGTTCATAATTTCATCACAGTTACTTTCAAGGTCAATTTTAAGGTTGATAGAGGCACTTTCAGAAAAAACGTTTGATACAAAAGTTCCTTATTTTTTCACGTACGATTCGAATCTGTAATAAAAAGTACTATGTTCCCCTCAAAAAATTCAACTTCCGGTCCGGATGGCGTATTTCCCGTCGGAATCAAAGTTGAAAATATCACCGTTCGATAGAGCATACCCGATTTACTTAAAAAATGTTCGCGATTTTTGATAATTTATTTTCATTTTAAAAGGGGTGTACGGGTGGTCTGGGACACCCTGTATATGACAAATGACAGCGTCCAATAAAATTATTGCGAGAAGAATTTATTTATTTACTCTCTTACTTATGCATAAAATTTCATCATAAGAATATTTCTATTATTATATATCTATTTTATATAAAATATAAAATATTTATTTTGTTTTATCATTTATTTGGTTATGTTCTTATATTCGTAATAGAAATCTTGATTGTTTTGCTCGATTGTACATATTTTTCCATTCCTTAACTTATGAAAGATTACATTATCGAATTTTTTGAATATAGAGAATTATTTCAAAATGTTTCTACATTGCAGTGGAACATGACGTGAAAAATCATCGAAATGCAACGATTTAAATCGCGTTTTATATCTCATGTTGTATATTTATATCGCATACATATTATTCATTTATACATAACTCTAATGCAAAGTAGTCACGTTGCACCGCAACGTGAGAATATTTTGAAGTAATTTTCCTTATTTACAAAATGTTATATAAGGAATATGTAAATAAGATTATAAGACTCTATATAAAACGGAAATATTTTGCGCAGTTTTAGTATATAGTGTAACCAACAAGTTTCACGATTCATTCAAGTGTAAAATTGTCAGAGTTTTAATTTTCGGAAGAAGTGTTTGTATCTTTAATTTAAGCAAAATGTTACATGTGAATCTTGCGAATGTTCTTAATATGTTAATTGTTTTATTCCAAATTTCAAATATTCCACGAACACAAGTAAATGATAAAGAAATCGAATTATATGATACTATAAAGGATATTATACAAAATTCAATGGATGACATATCATTTGCAATGCAGACCGATACTACGTTAGAATTTGAGAATTATTGGGACTCAAATTTATCCGAAGCACAATTTGTCACAGCTGATGAAATAGAAGAACTTGAAGAAAATGATGAAGATGAGGGAGAAGATAGTTGTACATTGAAAGAAGGCGGAATTATAAATAATGACTATAAAAAAAAAGCTGTTGAATTCTGGAAAAATGGAAAAAAGGGTCGCTACGCTTTATTAACAGTACAACATCGCTTTAGAAAAGTAAAGTCCTTGTCCGCAGTTTTATCGATGGGAACTCTCCCTACAAAAAGATGGTACTCATAGAGAAAAACTATTACAAATTTCTGAACATGTCTTGAAAAAATTCGAAGACGCTAACGACCAAAACAGAATTATTCATGATTTAGATTTGCGATGATGGGCGCTAAAAGCAAAAGAAGAAATTAATCTTCTTCATTTTAAAGCAGGAGCAACGTGGATATTAAATTTTAAAAGAAAGCACGGCATAGTGTCAAAAAAAATAACAAAATTTATAAATCGTTCATCAAAGACAAATCAAGAACAATCACAAATTGCATGCCAAGAATTTATAAATTATGTGAAATCATTTATAGATCTCTTTGAAATACAAAATATATATAATGCAGACGAAAGTGTGTTCAATTTAGAAATACATTTAGGAAGAATGTTAACACAAGGTGCTAAAACAGTCGAAACTGTAGTTCAATCACAATCAGCAATTACACACAGCTATACTATTAAGCCTACAATTTCTGCAAGCGGGCAACTGCAATCACCTCTTTACTTGGTTTTGAAAGAGGCCAGTGGAGGTTTTGGACCATGCGTAGAAGAGACTTTGTTTAGGCTTGCAAATATTTTTATTGCAGCGTTAAAATCAGGAAAATTAACCACACAACACATTCAATCTTGGTTTATAAATGTACTTTTACCCGCAACTGGAGCCTTCAGTGTGTTATTGTTAGACTCTTGGAGCGGACATTGTCCCGCGAACCTACAAGAGTTTATGCCATCTATAAAGATAAAGATGTACGGATTTTAACAATACCAAAAAAAACTACAGGAATGATTCAACCCCTTGACGTTTATGGGTTTAGAATATGGAAAAACTTTGTGAGGACATTTAGTGATCGCGTTATGTTGTTAAGTTATGATATCAATTTACATTTGTGAAATAATATCATTACAATCCTAACACATATACAACTGTCCTCTCCACGATTCCATAATTTTTTCAAATATGCCTGGTTTAAAAGTGGTTACCTCGAAGAACGGCCATCACATTTTGAAAGCTCAGTGGATTTTTGTTTCTCCAGAAAAGATATAGAAAAAAGAACCCCGCACTAATCATATGGAAAATCTGTCCCGGTCAAATCAATTGGTTTTTACATATGTTGTAGCTTATGACCTACTGAACAAAAGATGTAATGAGACAGATTTTCCATATGATTAGTGCGGGGTTCTTTCACTCTGTTTCATATGTGGTGCACCTGCTGTAATACGTTGCTCTTGGTGCAAGAAATATTTTTGTATGCATCATTTCTTTGAGGAATATCATGACTGTAAATACTATGATATATAATAATTGATCGTAAGTAAAAGATTTTTATCTAGAAAATTATAATATTTTGTGGCGGTTCGACGAACCACCACAAGGTCGAAACAACCACCCGGTATATGCGCCGACGAACTCCGACGCGCAGGGCGCGCGGAGCTCGCGCGCAGGAACAAAACGAGCCGCAAGAGCTCACCGCGACGCGGCGACCATCGCGAGCCGCTAACAGTGAGTGGGGCTTATAAGGCCGCGCAGTAGGCCCAGACGGCGAGTCGTCGCTCAGCTAACGGAGAGTACATCTCGAAGCAAAGACACATTTTAGCGGAGCAATCCGCCGCCAAGCATTTGTCCACAGGAGACTGACACCGAAGGCAAATAAACAGCGCAGCTTTCCACGGTCCAGACCGCCGCCCAAATCACCGGGCAACGAGCGGACAGCAGGAACCGAGACCCCACAGTCGCCGGAGCCGTTTCCAAAGGAAAAACGCGTAGGTTGGAGCCTACTTCCGTGGAAGCTAATCCCGATCGACTTGGAGCCGCCTCGACTAACGCGTCCCACACGGTTCTTCTTCAAGACGTGGGACATACGCTTGAGGCGCTACACTTCACCCAGGGAAGCCTGGATAGCACCGCCATTATTATCGCCGCTCCCAGCTTCACCAACACGTCCGGTGACACGGGAGACGCAGACGACACCACTGAGCAGAGTGCATCGCGGTGTGGTAGCGTTATAGTTAAATCACTAGACTTTACTGTTTAGTAATAAAATATTTAATTCACGAGTGAGATGTGTACAGATTGATGGTCAATGAACGAACGAATGAATGTTACATAATTTGTCGTATGTTTAATATGTTGTTATGTAAAGTGTTAAATCAATAAATGAAATGTGTGAAAATGGTTACAAATATATTTCATGAAGTTGGTAACAAAAATGATTTTGAATTCAGCCGCAGGAACGCCACCAGGCATCCAGGCAGAGCCACCTTCCGGAGTCGATCAGGCGTCACATCTGACAGCGACTGGGAACCTTCCACGCGCGTTTCCAGCACGCAGACAGATCCGGAAGTCCCGGCACGATCGACAACGACAACCAACGACCTTAAGCCGAGTTCAAGAACATCTAACACTCAACCTAAAGCCTCGTCCACAGGTAGTCGATAACCGCCTAAGATCGCACGGCACGAGCAGTGGGGACCGCTGCAACATACTCGCACCACACCTTCCATCACGTGGAGAGAAAAGAGACAGCGACAAACAGCTCTTGTAAGGGCTCAAACAAAACGGCCCTTCTCAGGGCCACCAAACACAAACGTAGAACATTGTACATTGGCAATTAAATAAATCTAGTCACTCCACTTGCGCGTCGTCAATTCAGAAAACCACTCCTTGCGAACAACAAAATTAGTTGCTGCATGCGAACAGCATTAAAATTTATTATTAATGTTTGTAATAAATATTCTTATATTTACATAATTGAGAACGCTGTCAAAACATAATGTGGTAACTCTTATGAAGAATATCAGTAATCATGGAATTAATACACGTTATTAGCCACATATTCACTATTTTTATTTTGTTTAATTACGATAATTATACACTATCTTTGATGATGTAATCTTTCATAAGTTAAGGAATGGAAAAACATGTTCAATTGCAAAATAATCAAGATTTCTATTACGAATATAAAAACATAACCAAATAAATGATAAAACAAAATAAATATTTTATATTTTATATAAAATAGATATCGAGTAACTCACTGATTTTATTATAAATAAAATGACACCTGTGTATTCGGAATAAATATATATATATAACTTTTTTATTCGTAACTTGGTTTAATTACAAAGTTCCCGCACGTCACTCGCGTCGCGTATCGCGATATCGGATATCTTGACGTGCGCGTGTCTGGAATCGAGTTTCGGTCGCGAGACTCACTTCTCGATCTTATGTATTTCTTTCTGAATTGATCAAAAGATGAAGTATTAATCAAAAATTGGAATATTTCATGCAAGTAGACCAAACAAAAAAATTTTTCATTATACTTACTAATTTTTCATTATACTTACTAATCAATATTATCAACCGATCGATATAAAGTATTAATTGTCTCATCAGAGTTGCGATGCCTGTTTTCTTGATTATGTATTGATTGGACAAATTTCCAAGCTGCCTTGTCGTTATCTAAAATTAAATAATAAATATGTTTAGGTTATATAAATTGCGTATAAAGAGAAAAAGATGTACTTACATAATAATTGATGATACTCTGTGGTTGTCAAATCTGCAATTCCAAAGGCTGATCGTTTATACGAAAATAAATCGTATGTACTTTAGGCTCTGTACAATAACAAATAATGTAATTGAAAAAAAGACAATTATTTACCTTGATTTTCGTCCATTTTGTTATCTTATTAATTTCTATAAAATTCAAAAAATATAATAAATTTTGTTTTTCAGGTTTATTCAAAACGACTCTGGCACTCTGACTTTGACTGTGTTCCGAAATTCACTGCCAGTACTGAAAATTTATAGTTCATGTGTGTCACATGTATTAAGCCCATATCAGACTATGCATTGAGATTGAAATTTGACCAATCAGAACAAGGAAATTTTAGTTCCTTTTATCTTGATTGGTCAAATTTCAATCTTCAATACGCAGTCTGATACGAGCTTTATAAATTTTCAGTACTGGCTGTGAATTTCGGAACACAGCTCTGAAATTTACGCTATAGATGGCGCAGAAGTTCGATAATTCCAACAAAAAAACAAAAAACCATATATCGGATCTTGAAAAAATTGTACGAAAAAATCGATTATTTTACGAAATAAAATCGGATCTTTCGATATATCGGATAATCGGATAAATCCCTAGTGCGTCGAAGAACGTGCAACGTGCAATCGAAACAGTTGGGTGTTGGAAAGGATTATTGTGAAGAATTATTGCAATGGTAAGTACAGTATATATTAGAAAGTATATTTTATAATGTTCTAATATATTAAAACTATTCGCGTATGTAATAAAGTGTAACTTCACCACGTAACATTTTTTATTCAATATCGGCGAAATAGTGATGTTTGATGAGATAAGCACATCGAAACGCGTAATATCGAAATACTAAGGATTCAATGTTTTACATTATAAAAGGGCGATTGCCTTACGATTTTCGGCTCGAGGATTACTTTTATAATAGTTTGATAATGTACACATACAGTTTTTATTTAAATATTATCAATGGCTCATTAAAGAAAGCGAGTGAGATGAAATGAGAACGAATGAGATTTCTATTTTGTTAATTTAATTTTCGAATAAGAATAAACCTTATTCAGATTTACTCAAGGAATTGGATTATTCGTCTTAATCTTTTATCAATATAAGAAAATTATGTCGAAATCGGAAACTTCTAAAAGCAGTATATTTTGCTTATACATTGCATTATGTGCACTCTTTGTTTCTTGTCTTATTCCACATTTCCTTATCTTTCGAGCGAGTGAACGAGCCTCGATGAGACTTATTTTCTTTATTTGGCCTTTTCTTTACGGCGAATAGTGTCTCGAACATGGAAACTTTAACAACACATCGCGTTTGCTTTTTTATCTCTCTTTCGTTAACCGACTAGCATTATCCATGTTTTGTTTGTGTTATTTATATATAGTACATGATTTTTTGCAATTTTTTTTATAGGAAACAATGTCTGGGACACCGGCGGCGACGGCACCGATATCGACGACGGCACCGGCATCGGTCACGACGACGGCACCGGCATCTGTGATAGCGACGGCATCGACGTTGGCCACGATGACGGCACCGGCATCGGTCACGACGGCGACACCAGCATTAGCGGGAATACCGGCGTCGGTCGGTGAGGCGACGGCAATAATAACATTAAGTGTAAGTGTTACATATTTTATATCAAAAATAAATTATTTTTCTGCTAGCAGCATATTAAATTAAAGATAAAATATTTTACATGTACATATTTACATATACATGTCCATTAACGTTTGTTATGTGTTTCTTATATTTATTTTTCATTATAATATATTTATTTTTTATGTTTCAGAAAGAAGAACTTAGCGCGTTGCTCAATAGGACGGTGCAATTGGCGCTAAGAGGACGGGGAGGATGGAGAGGACGCGGGATGCGTGATGGCAGAAGAAGAAGAGGAAGAGGAAGAGGAGGACGAGAAAGAGGAAGACGAGGCGGGAATAGAGGGGGAATAAATATTAACTATTATTCTACTTAAAATGTTAATTAATAAAAGTACTTAATTTTTTTAACACAC
>NW_021849964.1:9879-14596 GCF_003651465.1 Formica exsecta
CTATGCATTGAGATTGAAATTTGACCAATCAGAACAAGGAAATTTTAGTTCCTTTTATCTTGATTGGTCAAATTTCAATCTTCAATACGCAGTCTGATACGAGCTTTATAAATTTTCAGTACTGGCTGTGAATTTCGGAACACAGCTCTGAAATTTACGCTATAGATGGCGCAGAAGTCCAACAAAAAACCGGATATCGATATATCGGATCTTGAAAAAATTGTACGAAAAAATCGATTATTTTACGAAATAAAATCGGATCTTTCGATATATCGGATAAAATCGCCCATCACTACCCAGACAGCACAAAACGTCCTCAGGATCATCCTGAATATGTCCAGGATGGTTCAGGATATTTGTAGGATGTTTTAAGATATTATTATAAATATATTTTATGAAAATTTAATATGCATACATGATTACTTTCGGTTATGTAGGCTATTTAATATAATTTAGAAATTTTAAGTATTGTAATAAGTATTAATGTCCTATAAATGTCCATTGGATAACCCCTGGATGTCTGTAGGATATCTGCCCTGTCTATTACCCAGACAGCACAAGGATGTCCTTAGGACGTCCAAAGGGCATCCAATATAATAGACAGGGCAAATATCCTACAGACATCCAGGGGTTATCCAATGGACATTTATAGGACATTAATACTTATTACAATACTTAAAATTTCTAAATTAAATTAAATAGCCTACATAACCGAAAGTAATCATGTATGCATATTAAATTTTCATAAAATATATTTATAATAATATCTTAAAACATCCTACAAATATCCTGAACCATCCTGGACATATTCAGGATGAACCTGAGGACATTTTGTGCTGTCTGGGTCACTATGTAGAAAAAGCAAAATCTCGCAAGCTTACAAATATATGTTTAATACTACAAACACAATAATGAGATATTAAAACAGTGACATACGCGAGGTTAGGATATCTGTCATATGTGCAGTAGGCAATGTATAAAAACGTTCTGTTAAAATATTTTTATTATTTATATATGGGTTTATTTTTTGTATATATATATTTTTCCTGTTGTTTGCTATCCGTAAACAATTAATAATTGTACTCTTTCGAAATTAAAATTCCACATATATCACGACATCGTGAGATTTTACGTGCAAAAGAGTACCGTACAATTATTAAATGTTTACAGACAATATATCATACATAAAACACAGATATACAACAAAAAAACCATATATAAATAAAAACATTCTAACAGGTCGTTTTTATATATTGCTTACTGCATACATGACAGATATCCTAACCTCATGTATGTCACTATTTTAATATCTTATTATCAGTTTTCAGTATCAAACATATTTGTAAGTTTACGAGATTTTGCTCTTCGTACAAAATGACATTGGGTAAGTATTCTTTGCTAATGTGATAGAACTTGGGTACTTTAGTAATGTGGGACAGTTCTTATTGTTAAATATAAATAATAAGACATTACAATTAAAAACGAGTATTTTCTGTTATATCTTCTTAGCTTATAATACAAGAGTATATCCTACATGTATGTCCTGGATGCCCTTTGGACGTCCTAAGGACATCCTTGTGCTGTCTGGGTAAGTTGCCGTCCAAAAGCGATTTTGAAGAGTGAAATCACTCCTTTTGTGTCTAACGACTTTTCGCTTTTCTCGATATATTTCGAAAACTATTCAAGATAACAAAAAATGTTTTATACAAAAGTTTCATGGTAAAAACAAATCTATTTAACCACATTAATAAAAATTTGAAAAAATAATTTAAAACAAAAATTTTTTCAGAAATCTTTTAAAAAAACTATTTTTTCAAATATTTAATAATGCAGTTAAATAGAGCTGTTTTTACCATAAAACTGTTGTATAAAACATATTTTGATATCTCAAATAGTTTTTGAGATATATCGAGAAAAGCAAAAAGCCGATCTACACATGAGGGGTGATTTCACCCCTTAGAATTGTTTTTGGGCGGACTGGAAATTTCGAAATTCATCTATTTACCCCCCTCCCCCTCCTACATGTGTGTAAAGTTTCATCAAAATCAGAATTTTCGGATTCGCGAGACTCCCTTGTTAGTCCATGGATTTATTGGCAAAATTGGCTTGTTTTAGTGTCCTTTATAACCACCTGAAGTTTGTCGCTCTAATTCTGGGACACCCTATATATCCTTGGCTATAGCTATCTAGTTTGGCTCCCGGTAAAGACTTTCGGTATTTAAAGAGATGTTCGAAGCTTTAAAAAAAAACAATTCCATTCAAATTTTGGTAAAAGGAACTCGCGAAACAACCTTCGAATAAACCGATAGGTAAATAAATTGCGGTCGGGGATGGATGGTGTTATTTATATATGGTTTTTTTGTTGTATATCTGTGTTTTATGTATGATATATTGTCTGTAAACATTTAATAATTGTACGGTACTCTTTTGCACGTAAAATCTCACGATGTCGTGATATATGTGGAATTTTAATTTCGAAAGAGTACAATTATTAATTGTTTACGGATAGCAAACAACAGGAAAAATATATATATACAAAAAATAAACCCATATATAAATAATAAAAATATTTTAACAGAACGTTTTTATACATTGCCTACTGCACATATGACAGATATCCTAACCTCGCGTATGTCACTGTTTTAATATCTCATTATTGTGTTTGTAGTATTAAACATATATTTGTAAGCTTGCGAGATTTTGCTTTTTCTACATAGTGACCCAGACAGCACAAAATGTCCTCAGGTTCATCCTGAATATGTCCAGGATGGTTCAGGATATTTGTAGGATGTTTTAAGATATTATTATAAATATATTTTATGAAAATTTAATATGCATACATGATTACTTTCGGTTATGTAGGCTATTTAATATAATTTAGAAATTTTAAGTATTGTAATAAGTATTAATGTCCTATAAATGTCCCCTGGATAACCCCTGGATGTCTGTAGGATATCTGCCCTGTCTATTATATTGAATGTCCTTTGGATTTCCAGAGGACATATACATGTGCAATTAATTGTTAACATTAATTTCGTTTAATATTAATAATTGAATTTGATGCGCACATTTTCATATATTCAAAATTATTATTTATTTAATATTTCATGAGAAATGTTACTATGCGCAACATTCCATAAACTTTACAAAAAATAGTATTCAACCGCTAGTTCGTTTGTTTACCGCTATGCGACGCGCGAACTCGTATTTGAGATTTGGTCATGAGAATTATATAAAGCTTGCAAAGAGCAACTAACAGGAAATTAAAAATATAATTATTTTTTATCAGTTCAATTTCTGATGCAATCCCAACATAGGGAATTCAGATTCAGATATTGGATTGTTTTGAAATTATTACACGACTCAAACCCGGAAGCCAAACCTAAAATATTCATGTACAGCACGAAAACCTCAAATATTAAAGAACGTGAACTATTTTTAGTATTAGATTTTTAGTATTGGCAGTAAATAATAGAACGCAATCTTAATTTATATTTAAATTTTAGAATTTGTTCTTTTTAACGTGTGAAAAATATCCCTAACATATCCTATAGAAATCCTTAAGGTGTTCCACAGGATCTCCCTGGATTCTCCAGAGGCTAGTATTCGGCTATCATTTACTCTTCCTCAGGACATCCAGAGGAGATCCGAGGATTAAAATAGGATATCCTCAGGATATCCTACATGTATGTCCTGGATGCCCTTTGGACGTCCTAAGGACATCCTTGTGCTGTCTGGGTAAGTTGCCGTCCAAAAGCGATTTTGAAGAGTGAAATCACTCCTTTTGTGTCTAACGACTTTTCGCTTTTCTCGATATATTTCGAAAACTATTCAAGATAACAAAAAATGTTTTATACAAAAGTTTCATGGTAAAAACAAATCTATTTAACCACATTAATAAAAATTTGAAAAAATAATTTAAAACAAAAATTTTTTCAGAAATCTTTTAAAAAAACTATTTTTTCAAATATTTAATAATGCAGTTAAATAGAGCTGTTTTTACCATAAAACTGTTGTATAAAACATATTTTGATATCTCAAATAGTTTTTGAGATATATCGAGAAAAGCAAAAAGCCGCTCTATATATAAGGGGTACTTTCACCCCTTAGAACCGTTTTTAGGCAGCAACTGAAAATTTCTAAATTCATCTGCATTCACATTGGGTATTCGTGCAAACACGAAACGTGTCTATATGTATATGTACACACATGTATATTGCAGTTACGCGCCTAAATACAAATAAGAGTGCTACGGTTCTTTGGGTGAGTTTGCTCGCAAGATGAAAATTACGAAAGTGAGAGTAGTTCACTAGATTTCGACGAATGAAATCGTAAACTCACCCAATAAAGAACCATAATTATAATATAGGCACCAAGAAGATAAACGTATGCGTATTACGCACATAATACAAAATGTAAAATATCGAATAGTTAATAATAATATTAACTATACGTATATAAAAAAAATTCAAATATAACTATTTAGATTTTAATTTCTAATTAATAATGGATATATGCTTATTAAATATTTCTGGCAAACATTTTTACGAATAAGAAATGAATATGTAGATAACACGTGGATCTCTAATAAATATCTTTCGTAGCTATTTGGTGGACATGGATATTATGTAGATAACATGTAAATATCTAATGAATATCCTTGTCAGATATTCAGTGGACGTGGATATGTGGACAATAATCGGATATCCACTAAATA
>NW_021849964.1:14885-19049 GCF_003651465.1 Formica exsecta
AACCTTAGGTATTGGTGAAGGCTTTTGTTTATAGAATTAGCTTTCGCCCAATGGAGAGTTGTTGCGATTTGAGTGAGAGTTATGCCTTTTATTATCTACCTAAGTTTTATCTTAGGTAGATATCGTGTAACGGAGATCTGTCGGCGAGCACATATGATATCATTTTTAATGTCCGTTTCGGTTTTCATTTAGATTCTTGGTACCGAAATTGTTTATTACGAGAGCTGTCAACCATAATTTAGATTAGTAAGAGAATTTGTCACCCAAGCTTTTAGTAGTTGATTAATTTGCTTATTTCTTAGATCAGATATGCTCTAGTTTCCTGTTTGTATCATATATCCTCTCAATTTTTGTTTCCGAAAAGTTTGTCTCGCCTTTCAGTTTCCATTTGTTTATTTCAAGGCGTAATGCGCTCTTAAGATACCGCTAATCTCTATTTACGATGAAAGAAAAGAATCGTGGAGTCCGCCGGACGTAACATATGATATCTAATGGATATCTACTGGATATTTTTTAATAAATTTTTAGTTAACATGGATGTGTGGATAATATGTGGATATCCACTAGATATCCCAGCTGGTTATACGGGAGATATAGATATTTTTGATATCTAATAGATATCTATTGATTATCCATAGTAGATATGGACATTATATGGATATGTCGATATCCAGTAGATATCGATTAGATATGTAGCTCTGTGTGGGTAGATAATCAGAGTACGATACGCGCTTAGTGAAAAATCCTGTATTTTATAAGCATACTAAACATATTGACATACGCTACCATTATATTAGAGAGAAATTCGAGAGTAACGACATATTGGTAAAGTATACTCCATCTGAGCTACAGCGTGCCGACATTCTTACGAAAGCGCTACCGAGAGACAGACTAAGAAAACTATGCGAGATAATTAATCTAGCTCCGATTCAAAAGGAACATTCAAACTGCGCTAGTATTGAGACAATTAGTTTATCGCGTCGGTAAGCAGGAGAGCTACGTCTGTATCGCAACGACTTCGCGTAAGCGCGTATGTGCAATCATGCATGCGAACTTTCGTCTGCCCCGTCTAGTCGACCAGCGATCCCACGGTAGTATTAACACGAGCCATTGAGATAAAAATAAAACTAGTCCTTTGTATGATACAAAGTTAATTTTATCGATATCCTCTCCGATCCTTTCACCTATTGTACATGAACTCAATTTTGCTGCAACAATATATATACATATATACATAATTTTCACAATAATTATTGCAAGACGGTAAAAGACTTTTCTGTTCAGTTTATTGTGCTCTACTCGCTCACGAGCGTTGTCTAGGGTGCTTCCGAACACCATGTATATACATATACAGGGTGTAACAGAGCGCCCGTATCAGCAGTTTTTTGAGGAAACAACGCATTTTCGTGAAAAATGTTTCATGCAAAAGTTGTAGAGCTCTAAGTGGCGCATTATATAATAATATTAGTATGACCTTAAATAGCACCGTCAAGGTCACATAAAAATCACTTTGTATTTTTTAAATGGAACCCCCTATTTTTTATTACATATTCTTATAGCTTACCTCGAGAGCTTTCCAAAACACTATAATAAAGAAAACTGCTGATACTGGCGCTCTGTTACACCCTGTATATGATATAATGTAAATATTTTAAATATTAAACAAGTTTTATCGGCTTAAAATTTCGCGGGCGACGTCTACTTTTTCATTTTTGGCTTTGCGATATGGCCAACTTCTAATTTCTGACTCGTGCGTTAGGGTCTGAGCTAAGGTGACCAACTCTTGATTAACCAATTTCGGGATATCGACCTTAAAAAATCGGGACACAATAAAAAAAATCGGGCCTTTTTTATTGGTATAATTTTAATTATGAAACATAATGCGGTTATAATATTGCAATTTTATTAAGTTTTGTTTTTATAATACCGGCTAATATTATAGAAAGAACCATCCTTCGACTATGGAGGTTCGTTTCGTATTTAGTTTATTTTAGATTGATTAGTTTGATGGTTGACTCTTATCTTTGGTTTGTATTTACTATTCATATTCAATGTTAAACAATCAACAAAACATAGCCTTCTATTATTTTTTAATATAAATAATCATTAGTATAAACTAAATTGATAAAATTCTTAAAATAAAATTAAAGACAATCTATTATTATGTTTTATATTATTTATTTTATTAGATGTACAAATGAATAATCCAAATTTTTTTAAGCAGTTAAAAAATTAATTTTAAGATCGATTGATTTTCCCGCTCTTATGCGGTTATGTAGTGTTAAAATATAGCTATTACTTTATACAAATTTCCACCTTTTTTCTTTTTAGGCATACTTTTCTACATTGTACCATATACGTATAATTATAAAAATCTTATATAGTAATACGTTATTTAAATTTAAAATATTAATTAAAGTAATTAGGTAAATTAAGTAATTAAAAATTTATTTAAACTTACTCATTATCGAAGCGCGCGTGTTACGCACATACACTCACTCACACCGGGAAATAATAACACGTATTTATTTACTATTTGAATATAGCGAAAACAATATCGCGCCGGTTGTTAAGGATGTTTCGTATCTATTTTTGAAATATTAGGAATTTAACCAAAATTGTACAGAATGTTCTTACATATATTCAGAAACTTATAAAAAAATCCTGAGTCGATTCACTGAAGCAATCAAAAGTTATGAGGATTTTAATTTGCAGCGATTTAACCCGTGATCTTATGGAAAATGTGTGACCACGTCGATTCAAATGGCCAAAACAGATGGAAATAATATTCAGAATTTGTTTAAAATTTGCAGAAGTGTAGTTTATATATAGAGGAAATATTTGATTAAATAATATTTAACAAGTACTGACTGGTTAACAAGATATTAAATATAATTCGATGAAATTGGTCATGTCATCCGATATGACGCGAAATTCACTGTGAAAATATGGCAACATCGCACTCAGCTGAGAAGAAAGAGAGAGACGGAAATAGTGCCGAATGGTGCCGAAGTAGCTGGACCCAATCCTCGACGAAACTCTTTTTCAATATATTCTAAAGACAAAGCTTCTTTGCACGAAATACACCACATTTGTCAGCCCAGAAACTTTAAATCGACAATGCGTCGTCCATCTAATGATGTTTCCTCTTCTTCATCGTTCGTCTGCTGAATTTCAGTCTTAATATATTCCTGACCTTGAAAATCTTGAGACTCAAGAAGCACTTTTTTGCGTCTCTCCTCAACTTTTAGCTGAAAAAGTCTCTTCTCATACACGCTTTTGGTCACTATTTTTCCTTTCCAACGATAACGTCCATTTATTTTGTCCATTGTGGAAAAACACAATTAACCTCTAAAGCACACGCAGTTATGGAAAATATGATATAACCTACGCATGCGTACAATCCAGTAGGTCTCATGTATAGAGTGCGCAATCTGGCCAACTTATGAAAAATTACCATGTTGTCATATTTCACGCTCGCCAGAGACATGACAAATTATTAAATTTATCAATTAAATAGTTGAAAATCTTGTATATTTTGTGATTATTAACCGTTTTTATTTTTATTCTGAACCACTCAGTACGAGTAAATTCTTTAATTTTTATAAATGAAATTTCGTGTTGTCAAGTTGAATTTGAGGTATCGTTACTGCTAAAAGTTAATCGTTTTGATTCACACAATTCGGAAATTCTTAGTAATAAGGCAACAGAAATTCAAAAATACATGTCTATACTGTAGCTATGATTAAATTGTAATATTCCACGCAATTTCTCATACTCCTACTTCTCAAACTACATAAGAAGTACACATATTCGTCAATATCGAATTTTAGCTACTTTTTGCTACGATTGTATCTACAATACATCCTTAATAAGCAATATAGTCATTTATTAAATAAAAAAAATTTATATTTATATTTAAAAAATTTATATTTTGTTATAAATTTTATATAGATATACATATGTATACAGGGTGGTCCTCGTAACGGTCGCCACGATTTTTAAGGCACTTACAATAATCTGACATAAAAAAGTCATAAACAGAAATTTATCAGTTTCTAACCGGCAACAAATTGCAATAATAAAAATTGACCAAACATTTTTTCTTCCATAAAAAAGCAAGGTCACCTTCAATTTTTTAAATGGAACTGCCTACTTTTTATT
>NW_021849964.1:19215-24847 GCF_003651465.1 Formica exsecta
TATATATATATATTATTTTATGTTTTAAGTAGACAATAAACGGATGATTTTAATTTTTTCGGACATTTATCTGCCCGATTTCTGAGAAACAATCAGTCTAATATCTGAATTCCCTATGTTGGGATTGTATCAAAAATTAAACTGATAGAAATAATTATATTTTTGATCTTCTGCTAGTTGCTCTTTACTTTATATAATTCTCATGACTGAAACTCAAATACGAGATGGACGCATCGCACGTCGCATAGCGATAAACAAACGAACTAGCGACTGAATACTATTTTTTTGTAAAGTTTTTGGAATATTGCACGCAATAACATTTCTCATGAAATACTAAATAAATAATAATTTTGGATATATGAAAACGTGCATATCAAATTCAATTAATATTAAACAATATTTCAGTTTTATAATATTTTCGGCATAAGCGAAAAGTAAAATGATTGCGCGTAAAGTTGCTGAAATATTGAAATAAGGTTCTATTAATTTTCCGACAATATTACAAAGTAAGGTTTTATTGTAAGAGGTTAGTGGTATATACCAGTAAATGATTATTAAAATGTGTAAGTTCGTAACCTCCCTATAATCTTACTGCAATGTTCGATGCTGTGTGAGGATACGTTCTATTCATTAAACTTATTTTGTTAATAATTTTTAATAAACAACGAGCGACGGCTGAAACCTTTTGAAAGTTACTCAGGATCACATCCTTAATAATATATATCAAGGCCATTGAAATATGTGAGCTCGCCCCTAAACTGCATAATTACTTAGAATTACAATGTAGACACAATCACACACATCAAGTCGCTTTTATTCACATATAGATGATCTACATAAAAATTTGTTTATTAAGGCTTAATATTTTGATATAAATATTAATATAAAATAATCAAATTTATACTGCTACTATAAACACATTATTTATATTAGTCATTGCGATTTAATTGGTTGCTGCCTTTTTCATCTGCTTCTTAATTTCTTAGTTTTAGCATTATATCTTTGTATAATTAAAAAATTTTGATAATTATTTGTTTTAATGAACACAACTTATCGTTAGAGAATCTTCACTTCAAATCTCAACGTCAATCTTGACTACTATGAATCAATGATTTTGGTCTTAAGCAAAAATTGTGTCTGAAAAATTAAATAATAACAGCAATAGGCTCAGAATACTAACGATACTAGATGAGGAAAAACTGGCAAATAAGAGCTGAAGCGTGGTTCTTAGAATTAAAAAAAACATCCATGATTTTGAAGCTGGCCAATCGCAGCTACTCCTTTGAAGAAAGGAGTGATTGTGGTTGGCCGATTTTGGCACTATATCATTACTCCATTATTTCATTACGGTTTAGACCATCGACAAATACACACGTAACGATGACATTGTTGACTAATATGCGCAGACTCTACTCGGACTTTAATAAGTCATTTTTCAATGTCACTTATCACTTATCGATTGTAATTTGATTGTCGATTGTAACAACTAATATTGCGCATGTAAGGTTCAATAAATACGAATTTAATTTTTATATATTGTTATCCTATGCTGAAGATAGGCTAAAAACGGTTCGGAACTTACATATTTAATGCATACTTGCCAACGAAATTAAAGGAAACAAAAAATTTGCGCACTAATAACCGCGTTTTGGCTCTTATTTGCCAGTTTTCTCACTTAATATCCTTTGAAAAATTATAAAATATTTAAATAATTTCCCGATAATTTTCATACATCGCTTAGTGTTTTTAGTGCACGAAACGAGATCTATAATAATGAAGTTTCACATGGATTTACATCTTTTTGAAGCAAAGCTATTTTATATCAATGCTGAAAATTCATTCTCCCATTTCTTAAACCAATTTTCGAAAATCGAAATCAATATTAAATCGAAATGAAAGTCATCCAAACATCATGTCTATTAAAACCAATAATTACAAACTTTTAAAAAATTTTGTAGAAAAAAATTTTATAGGATATATATATAAAAATTTTTTAGAAATATTTTTTCATTCCGTAGCGACAGGTATCTATATATTTTTAATGTTATTGTTGTATATATATTTTAATTGCTATCGTAACAATTGTATTAAGCAATTGTTTCACATAATAAAAATAAAAATTTAATCTAACATTACTCAGCAGTATATCTTAATTGAGACATACTTTCTCATTTATCCAATTTTATAACAAATGCTTCTCCGGGTAGGACAATGAGTTCTTTGAAATACACATCTCGATTCATTCTATAAGTTGGTCCTACAACAACATGACCACCATAATAAAGGAATGATAAATCCTTCATGCGCGTCTCGTTGCCAAAATTTGCAACAAGTACATAGGAATTTCTTCGTGGATACCATCGCTCAATCACGATCATTTCATCTTCAACATATCTAAACAAAACAATATCAAGTTAAGTTATATATATTTTTGCCAGTTATATACATTAATATAAAACAATTTGCAAACTGAGAAAAATATAAAATCTGCACAACTTACAATTAGAATAACGAAAGTATTATATCTAGTCACATGCAAAGCATATGATACATTTGTTAAATGGCTTAAACCGCTATTGTACACTCTAGTCATTAAAGATTATATTAACTTAAGAAAAATCTCAAGTCTGAAAATTATTGTAAATACAAAAAAATTTACCTAACATCACAGTTTGCCTTAATTTGACCTTCTCTTAACACCGTTTTAACGTAAATGGGTGTAGTTTCCGCTCTTAGTCTTGCCATTTCTCTAACAGTGCCTATCAAACTAGTTTCCATGGGTTTCCCAGCTTCTGGCAACCAGGTGGTAATTCCTAAAGATGAAAAACTGCTACCTGGACTGTCCTTCTTCTCCCAATACATAGGAACTAGATTATGCACGTGTGCCAAATCTTTGTGATCCTGACATTCACAATCTTCGATACCTATCTGAGTAAAGAACATAACACAATTATTCGTTCTTGTAATAATGATTTTTTCTTATTAAATCCCAAAGAAATTGCATCTACCGACATATCAAATTGCCTCTTGTACAATCGTTATATGTATATTTATGTTTGCTAGATAATATACAATGCAATTCTTAATTACATGGCAATATGCTGCCAGAAATATAAATATAAAACACAAAACAAAATATTAATATAAACATATATTTTCTAGGTTTTAGTTGTGAACCACTTTGATCGTGATTCATACCTCATCTCCGTAGAATATACTGGGTGTTCCAGGTAGCATCATGCTAAGAAGAGAAGCCGCCACGCTTGCGTTCTTAACGTTTATGGTAGAGGCTACTCTACTGGTGTTTACACCGCCTACGGACCAATGTATCCACGGGTAAGCAGGTTTATCGAAAAGTGTACCCTTCGTGACTTGCTCTATTTGTGTCTTGATATCCATAGTACTATTCGTCAAACGAAGAGTCACATCAAGTAAATTTATTCTAGATAGGATGGAGTTTTTTGCACTGATGGAGGTAGCGGTCTTTAGGACTTCCATATGACAAATGAAAATATTGTTCGGATGTAGGAGAGACTTCCAATATATGAGGCTCTTCACGAATGTGTCTTCATCGACGTAATGTTCCAATCCCTGTAGATAGAAACCGTTCACTCCTCTCAACTGCCAAAATTTGATAGCCTCACTAATGGGATCTTCTTGGTGATTTGAATGACTCGACGAGGATACTTCCCTTCTCGCCTTCTTTAGCGATGGTGGTATAGATGATAAGACATCACGAATAGTTTCGACTGATGCAGGTAGTGCGGATGGCTCGCGAACTCGATCATTCGCGGTATCTCGCTTATCTCGAAACCATACAGTTCCGTTCACTTTCGCTATAGATACCGATTGATTGCTCAAGTTCTTTACGAACGGATATAAAGGCAAATCCAGAACTATACTCATATTCCGTTTTTGGATTTCGCGTACAAGAACAGAAAAATCTTCTAGTGTACCCAGGTCTTTATTCACGTCCATCATATTACTGATTTTCGAGTAATATTCTGGATAATGCGACGCTGGAAATATCGAATTTAATCGAATAGCTCGCACTCCGAGCTCTTTTAAATAATCTAGCCGCATAATTATTCCACGCAAATCGCCGATTCCATCGGCTCCTTTCGTCGAGTCCTGAAAGGATGCCGGAAATATCTCGTAGAAAGTGCTGCCTTGCCACCATTCCACCGGAGGGTCACATCTATAGTACAGATAATTCAATAAAAATAATGATTTTTTAGCACATTAAATTTTCATTATATCAGCGATTTCATTATACAATTTTTTATTTCACCAAACTTATTAATCAGAAAAATAACGTTATTTATTTTTACGTTATTATTTTTATACATATAAAGCAAAATTGCCTAAACATACACGTAAATTGACTAAACTATAGAGATTTCTAAATCACATCTATATAATCACACCTATATAAATCACACCTTAAATTAAATCTTATATTTGAAGGCTATTAATGCACATACATTAACTATAATCTAAAACATACTCTCATGATATCTTATTAGTTTAGAATTATTTCCCAGCAAACATGAAGTAACAATAATATAATATCAATGTTATATTTTTCTACTTATGTACAAGGCATGTTACATTGCAGTTACATTGTTGAATAAGAAATAATAACATTGATATTATGTTATTGTTACTTTGCTGGGTTACTGTTGTCAAACATGTCATAAGAATTTAAAACAAAATCATTTTAGCTATTTTTTTCATGTTTCTTTAAAAAAAATAAAAAATAAGTAAGATTTACTATATATTAGGTCTACCGGAAAGTTCTGTCCGTTTTTGGAATAAAACAAAATACAAATTTTTATTACTGTCAATAAACTTTATTAAATAATGTAATTGCCATTATTCGGAGAAGTATTGTCAGCAACTGGATAATTTAAATACAGCAGTCCAAGAAAAGAGGCCGCCGATGTTCAATAGGAAGAACATCATACTGCATCATGATAATGCCAGGCCACATGCTGCTTTGGATACTCGTCAAAAAATTGCAGAACTAGGCTGGAAAATTCTGTCGCATCCACCATATTCCCCGGACTTAGCACCCACCGACTATCACTTGTTTTTGTCCTTACAAAATTTTTTGAGGGGCAAAAAATTCAAAAATGAAGAAGATATCAAACAAGCACTGGTTCAATTTTTCGCATCAAAAGATAAAACATTTTTCGAAAATGGGATATACAAATTGCCCTCACGCTGGCAAGAAATCATTAATAATAATGGCAATTACATTATTTAATAAAGTTTATTGACGGTAATAAAAATTTGTATTTTGTTTTATTCCAAAAACGGACAGAAAATACAAATTTTTATTACCGTCAATAAACTTTATTAAATAATGTAATTGCCATTATTCAGAGAAGTATTGTCAGCAACTGGATAATTAAAAAACTAAAAGTTTATTGACGGTAATAAAAATTTGTATTTTGTTTTATTCCAAAAACGGACAGAACTTTCCGGTAGACCTGATATGTTGTATATATATATACATACAGGGTGAGTTTTTTAGCTTGAAACTGTAAAATATCTCGGAAAGTAAGCTTTATCGAAAAAAATGTTTCAAACAAAAGTTGTAGGGTTCGGAGGGGGCCACATGATAAAA
>NW_021849964.1:24860-33774 GCF_003651465.1 Formica exsecta
TATACAGGGTGTCCCATTTTAAAAGTTCCACCCTCATAACTTTTCAGGATCAACGTTTGAAGGAAAACGACTCGGATAAAAGTTGTAGGGAACAAAGGGGGCTATCTAATAGTGACCTTGGATTTGACATTAAAGGTCATTTTCAAGGTCATTTGAAGGACAACTTCCGTTTTTTAAATGGAAACCCCCATTTTTATTGCATATTCTTGTAGTTTACTTTGAGAGCTTTTCAAAACACTATAATAAAGTATTTTTTCATTAAGTACTTTTTGAGTTATTTTATATCTTAATCTGACATATTTTGATATAAAAGATTATATATTTATACCAATTGATTTGTCTTATTATTCTGTACATAAAAGTATTACGGTAAGATTATCGAAAACTAAATATTTTACGAGATATTTTATTTTTTATATCAAAATATGTCAGATTAAGATATAAAATAACTCAAAAAGTACTTAATGAAAAAATACTTTATTATAGTGTTTTGAAAAGCTCTCGAGATAAGCTACAAGAATATGTAATAAAAAAGGGGGGTCCCATTTAAGAAAACGTCGATCACCTCAGACCAAACATTGATCTCACCTTGAAAAGACCACTTAAGGTCAAATCCATATTTTTATCATGTGGCCCCCTCCAAACCTTATTGATTTGTAGCAATAATATGTACTTTTAAGAAGTATTTAATATCACAATTACTTTAATTTGTCAGGTATAGTTCATGCGTGTAGATTAAGGACACTAAAATATTAGAAATTGCGAAATTTCCGACATCGCATTACTATGCTGTTGCTCAAACTGTATAAACCGATATGATATAATTGTATGATATAATTATAAGATTTTAATTTTATTTTTTTACAATACTGAAAATGAGCAGCACAAAATAAAGAAAACAAGAGAAAAAAATTGTCTCTTGAATAAAAAATCTTTAAAAAATTACACTTTTCTTATCATTTATGCACAACTTTGAAATCAATAAAGACGAATCATTTTGTAGCTTGTATCAAAAAATGCACTAAAAAAAAGTAACACAAAAAAATAAACAAAAAAAAAGAAAATTACTTTTTAGATCAAAAGACTTTAAAAACTTAAATTTTTCTTAGCATTCTTATTATTATTGAAATCAATAAAGAAGAATTATTTTGTAGCTTGTCTTGGGAATGCATAAAGGAGGATATGATAAAGTGTGTGTTATATAAACAATGGACACATGAATCATGTAGAATTTCAGAAAATAAATCTAAATACTAATATGATTTTTAGGTAAAATAATTAAAGATGTTTAGACACATATAGTCTATATAGATTTTTAAACATATAACGTATCGACACATACTTCTTAGGCATTGTAGCAATAATACCAACAACGAGGGCAGCGCATCCGATCAATATCGACATCAGTGTCCAGTAGCACGTCTTCCGTATCAGCGACCAATTCCATTTCATAAAGCGATAGTCTTTGGGCGGCTTCGGCACCACCAATTGAATCCCAACGAGCGGTGGCTTACCACCGTTCTCCTGGTTGTAAAACTAAACAGTTACAGTATGAGTACATATGGCGATGTTAGCAAGCAGCAAGCGATGAATTAGTATACACATCTATGAAACCGTTGGAGAAATCGGAAACCTCTTGCCTGTTTATCGGATTCATTACAATCGCAATGCAAGACAGCAGGGTATATAAATGAAAATCGTGGGAGAAAGGCAAAAATAGAGGGCGGCATCTGCAAACATATCTGCATCTGTTCTAAGCGTGTGACGACGCAATGATGAAGTGTCATTCCTAGAGTGACCAGAAGTCCAAATTCTTTAAAACATGTTTTTTTTTTTTTATAAGCAATCCTCAAATTCTTTGCAGATTTCTTTCGATTTTTATCTCGATTTTTTATATTTACAATCCGTGAATAAGAAATTAAGTATTATGTATCTCATTTTATACATACCACTTAGCTTTATTAAAAATTTAAGTTTTATTGTTCCAGACTATATATACTCGAAATAAAACAACTTTGTTACTCCTGATTTTATCATAATTTATTTAAAAATAATATTAACAGAGTAAATAATATTAACAGAATAAGAGTTAAATGTGCTTTGTAGTTTTATCTGCAACGCATTCGACTCTCTCTAATTGTTAGCCTAGTTTCACATGGTCACCCTAGTCATATTTTATTTATATTAGGATTATATGCATATAAACAACTGAAATGATAAATCGATGTTTAAGATAACGACTTAACTGGATATGAAGAAACATATTGCGATTGTAGCTTTGTAAATGCAATAACAACGCAGCATCGTTCTTGAGTGATGCATTTGACAAAATATTCGTCATCCGTGCCAGGCGAGTGTAACTGATGTAATGCATGAAAAAAATATTGATATTCTTCGCTTTTGCGAGTAACAAAGACGGAATTCGTGAATCTTGCAATAAACATTCAATATGTTAAGCACAACAGGCATAAGATGACTGATAAATAAGATAAGATAATGTGTCGCTACAACCGATAAAGTGGATAATTATATACAAAAAAATATATTGAAAATACAGATAATAATATTTTTATTTAATTGTATTTTTTAAATTTATTTCTGGAAATTGAAACATTAATAATATATACAGGGTCTCTTATAATAACCATATCACCTCTCGTGTGCAGGTAGAGCAGGTAAAACTGAGAAGGAAAGTGCTTTACCATTTTGCGATTTTCGTAATAATTATTGAGAAATTAATTAAAAAAGATGGGCCAATCCGCGCCTTACACAAGCGCGCGCCGAGAAGGACGGCCCAGAGATAACCTCTTCATTCACAACCAGTATGACGTCCCAGACCTAACCTAAAAGTTTGCGATCGCTAAACGCGCGACGAAGTTTTGGGAGGATCGCTCTACAAATAACAACTGTTACGTACGAGCACATAACGATGGATTCTCGCGTTCTAGCAACCACACATCAATGGGTTGTCCTTTTTTATTGCGCGCTTATAGTCACGCGAATTAGTTGATCTTTTTTAATTAATTTCTCAATAATTATTACGAAAATCGCAAAATGGTAAAGGACTTTTCTTCTCGGATTCATCTGCTCTACCTGCATACGAGAGGTGATACAGTTATTATGGGACACTCTGTATATACATTTTAAATTTATTTATTAAAATTAAAGAAATTGAGATAAAACTATCTGGTTTTCAGATAGTAATATATAGTTTTAGTTATCCTCATTAATCCTTATGTAAAATCAACGATAGTCGTTTTAGTCAATCAGGACATACACATTCTTGTCTAAATAAATTTTTTTTTTCGAAATAATTCTATTTTTTTATCTATAAACTGACAACCTTGAAAAAGTAGATCTACTTTTGTAATACTTACTAAAGCTTGAGCATCCGGTGCAAGATGCTGGTAGGCAGTATTCAATTGTGTTAACAATTGTGCGCAAACGGGTTCGTTTGTATCACTACTGCTACCGCTGCTAGTGGATTCTACCATGGGATCGCGTGAACTCGGTTCTGAAACATTCGATACAATATTTATGTGAGCAAAAATAATTAATTTCTTAATTAGACTATACCAATAATTCTGTATAGAATAAATCAATATTAAAAATTTTTAAGAGAAATAATTTGTTATGCTATCACAAAAAGGGATGAAATTATAATACAAATTGAGAGATATCTTATTTTTTATTACGGTCTATTATCTTCACCTACCCCTCTCTCTGTCCCTCCCTCCCTCTCTCCCTTAAAATCTTTCTTAAAAGCCTAAAACAGTAACGCTTTTAAATTCAAATTTCAAAGTTTTTTTCTGAGAATCTTGTCTTCAACTATATATAATAAAAAGTACTTTCTTTTAATATTAAATTTTTTTAACTTTAAGCAAAAATATATCTTGAAGAAAACTTTAATTAATAAAATAAAAACTCTATAAAAGAACTTTAATTAATATTGTATAAAAACTTTAATTAATTGATTTATTCTTGAAATACATATCATACACGTCAATTTAAAAAAGCCGTTATAAACAAAATGGATTTTTGTATTTGATTTTTTGTGATGAATTTCCAACTTATCTGAACGAATGTATTTTTACATTTTTAAAAAAGTTGAAACAACGACAGCGATATGACGTTGATTCTTGAAGCCGACAATTATTTCCAATGCCATAAATATTTATATATTTATATAATACGCGTGTCTAAAAATAGAAGCTACAAAAAACCAACAATTTTTAAATTATTTTAATGTATTTCGAGCTGCAAATATACTGTACTTGTATATTGTACTACAAGTTTGCGGTCTATAATTCATGATTATTGTTTTCATTAAATCTCATTTCACTTTTGCAAATTTAACAAATAATTAATTCGTTAAATGTATTACAGTAAAGTGGATAATACAATTACCACAAGCCGGATTAATTACACCATTCAACAAAAAATGACTTTTTTCGAACACCGGAACGGGACTAGTCGTTTCTTATAGGTTTTTGGATGCTGAGCACGAATCCGGTTTCGAAATTGCTCCATCACTTCAGAATTTTGAGAAATTTGCAATTAAAATTGTAAAAAAGGGCTATTTTCACGAACTTTGTCATATTATAGCTACAATATGTGACATGCTGGAGAAGTTTTATTACAATCAAAATAAAGTATGTTGTTAGGACTTTCAACCCTCAAAAGGAATTTTTGGTGTCGATTATGGTTAATAAGATATCCATAGTTAAATATGGGGTATATTGCAGAGGTTAGCTATGACTTAGGTCATTGATAATTTACCAAATAGCTTTCAATTATTATTTAAACTTAAGAGTTTTTTAGGTCGCTGAATACGAATCTAATGTTAAAATTGTCAATTCAAAATGGTGGACTCAAATGTTTAGATTGCAATCTAAATATTTTTTAAATTTTGACATCCGCCATAATGAGTCCACCATTTTGAATTTGACAATTTTGACATTAAATTCGTATTCAGCGATCTAAAAAATTATTAAGTTTAAATAAATATAATTGAAGGCTATTTATCGTCAATGACCTACGTCACAGCTAACTTCTGCAATACACCCCATATTTAACCATGGATATCTTATTAACCATAACCGACAACAAAAATTCCTTTTGAGGGTTGAAAGTTCTAACAATATACTTTATTTTGATTGCAATAAAACTTCTCCAGCATGTCACATATTGTTGCTATAATATGACAAAGTTTGTAAAAATAATCCTTTTTTTGCAACTTTAATTGCAAATTTCTCAAAATTCTGACGTGATGGAGTAATTTCAGAACCGGATTCGTGTTCAGCGTCCAAAAACCCATGATGTAATAATATAAGTGTAACATTGCGCATAATGGCTGCAGTATGATAGGATAGCCAATCAAAAGTTGGTCCCAAATGCACTCACAAAATTCAAATACAGAATTATCACATTATTAAAATGTAATTAAAATTTGTAAAAGTATGTTATGGAAACACCAAGAATACTAAATTTGCAGTATAAAATAGAGTAGTATATTTAATCTACATATTTTGTCAACATATGTTCACAGCCATATTACCTTTTAGCATTTGGGATTAATTCCTAATTGGTCGAATTACTTTGGACGACTGCGCATCTACGGGAGTGTTACACCTGTATTATTACATCATGCAAAAACCTATAATAAACGACTAGCCCCATTCCGGTGTTTTTTTTTATTTTTTTTTAATTGTGTTATTACTTTCTCTTGACCGAAGTTTTTTAAATTATTTGCTACAATGCTGGAAAAATTTATTTTTTATTGAATTCTGTATTATTATAAACTGAGCATAACATGACGTCATGCTATATCGGCAGAATATCATCAGAAATCGAACTCATCTGCAAGCACAGCGTGACTGCAAAAATGCGGCAAAAATTGAGCATGCGCTGCTATTTCAAAAGATAACATCAAAAACACAGCAGAAACACAGCATGGTCTGTTGTCATGAAATAAAGGCAGAAATATATCAATATCATATAAAATTTATATAGCAATATTGGATTATATAGTTCTTTTGTTTTCCGCTGTATGACGTATCAATCAATCTATCTCGTATTCAAGTTTTTGCCACGTGCAAATATAAAAATTGGGCAAAAGACGAACAAAAGAAAAATCTTTTGAGACAGCAGCATATGCTCAATTTTTGTCACATTTTTGCAGCCACCACAGTATTGCCAGACGTACGACTATAGTCGTACTTATACAACTATTTCATATTTTTCCTTACATACAACATGAAAGAGATGTCGTACGCTATTTTGTACTATTATTCAACGATGTACGACTATTTACTACTATTCGTGCATAATAGGTTTTCAATAGAACCTTATGGCTCATGCAGATAGAACGTGACGCGCGACAAAAAACCATATGATACCCAATCAGTCATTCGTTCTTATGAAAAAACAATAAGTTGATTGATTATCTTATGCGCATGCATATATAAATAAAATATGTAGTTACTCATTGCAATTTCTTCTTTACTTTCTCTTAAAAAATGACTTTCTTATAGGAGTCGCCAAAATTCCCTTTAGAGGCTTCCATTTTAATCTGAAAGGAAACTTTTCACATAGTTTCATCGAAATCGGAGATAGATCCTTTTCGGAACTACACCTCATGCCTTAAAAAAAAAATTTAATAAGTCTGTTTGTACTACTATTTGTCAAACTAGTACGACATATATATTACTCTTTCTCTAAGTTGGTACTATATTGCGTTCACGGAGAGAACAACCACGCTTTTCGTCCGATTTGATAAGATCTCGCCCGACCAACCGCCCATTTTGCCCCCTCCACGCCGCCAAACGGGTCTTGCAGATCGGCAATCGAACCCGAGTCTTTTGCTTGCCTTTAATTTCGCCCCGATATTTTTCTCGCCTTCGTTTTTTCAGGGGGGTAAATAAGAGTTATTATAAATCTCAAATTGAGATATAATTACTCTTGGTATAGGACCAAGAAAATTTCGTGCTCTGTGCACATTAATAAATTCCATAGAAAAATTTTTTTCTATGAAACTGACGCGCATTACCATCCGCGTCTGGCTCTTACAATTAGTTGCCCTCGAAATTTCAAAGTTGTAATTTTTTTCTAGTATCTGGCAACATTGATAGTCATGCAATGCTTGCAAATGATTTCTGAAGATATTCTACCGATACGATGTAGCATGACGTTATATTATCCTCAGGGTTGGGAAAGTTACTTTATAAAAGTAACTCGTTACCGTTACCGTTCTTTTTTCTAAAAAGTAACTCGTTACCGTTACTCGTTACTCAAAAAATAACGAGTCGTTACAATCTCCGTTAGTTTTTTTTATATATAACAATAACTTTACATACAATTTTTTTTAATACAAGATCAAATTAAACACTAAAAATTTTTAAACATTGTCTTACAAAGAAACAAGATACCAAAATGAGTTTTCAGTAGTTTTCATGCAATGCTGCATTCCAACACTCTTATCAATATTTTCCTTTGTATGAAAATTATACCGAGTAAATTCAAAAAAAGTAACAATAAAAGTAACTGTTAAAGTCGTTACTCGTTACCGAAAAATGTAACGAAGTTACTTTTTCCGTTACAAACAAAATTTGTAACGCCGTTACCGTTACAGTTACCGAAAAAAAGTAACTGTAACGGTAACGGCGTTACAAGTAACGCGTTACTTCCCAACCCTGGTTATGCTCACTTCCCAGCCCTGGTTTTGCTTCCTCATAGAGGAAGTTTTGTTTTTGTGACAAAATTTTTTTTCGAGTTTTTTATGCCGATGTGTTCAAAATGTTCCAAAATGTCGAAAAATCATATTCCTAAAAAATGTATGTATGTACGTATGTATGTATGTACGCAGTATTTGTGCAATCTCTAACTTCCGCAATTTTTGAGATATCTAGTTAAATTTTTTTACATGGATAGAATATTATTAAAGGATGGTTGGTATTGAATTTGGTAAGGATCGATGAAAAGGTTCATTTTTTATAAAATTTAAAGGATGGTTGGTATTGAATTTGGTGAGAATTGGTGAAAGAATTCATTTTTTATAAAATTTTGAATTCTTTGAGAAATATCTGTACATGTCCTAACTTTAGCAAATTTTGGGATATCTTCCTCTATGAGGAAGCCAAAATTAAAAAACCCGCTTGCTTTAAGGAACTTAAGCTTTGTGAGCGAAATAAAATGATTAGGAAGCAATGTGCAAGTTTCTACTTTGTTTATTTAGTTTTTGTTAACATATTGTGCCAACCCGTAATACTTAAAATCTACTGTTTTCTAGCAAGAATTGCTGTTTAAATTTTATAAGATTTTTGTAGCATCTCATTATGCAGAGATTGTTTGTTTTCTCCTGCATTAGCTGAGAGAACAGATCATGCGCGGCTGCTGCTGGAATTCTGTCGACATAATATGTAGCGCATAATTTGCAATATATGATCTGGGCAGAGTTGGCTATCCAGGTTTCTAACAACGAGCGACGACTACAACTTTTTGAAGGTAATTCACGATAATAATCTTGACAACATATGGCAAATTGTTCAATATGTATGTTTTCATCATATTTACTTATTTATTCATCTATGCAAAAATGTATTTAACATTTATATATACAGGGTGTCCCAGATCATTTGGGACAATACTCGTGTGCAGATAGAGCGGACCAAACTGAGTCGAAAAGTCCTCTATCATTTTTTTTTATAACGCTTAATAAAGGAGTTATTATTGAGTTAAGTCTGGTCAATCAACGCCAACCTTCAGCCGGGCGCAAGTCGGTGAGCTGCGCGCCGTGAAGTATGCGCTGCCGCATATTACCAGGCGCGCAGCTCACCGACGTGCGCCCGGCTAAAGATCGGCGCTGATTGGCCAGACTTAACTCAATAATAACTCCTTTATTAAGCGTTATTAAAAA
>NW_021849964.1:34394-50880 GCF_003651465.1 Formica exsecta
TCCCTTCTCGTTCCGCGTTACGCTAATCCGCGTTTCCGCGCTTCATGTAATGGCACCCTGATTTTGGAACGCAGCCTAGGTATACTGGTATACTATGGGCGTTTTCCAGCAAGGTACAAAGACGACACAGTGTATTAAGGCCAGTCTACATAGGACTCAACACGCCAGGGGCCCAATTCTTGAATTCATTCGCAAGAGAAACGTATGCGCAAATTCCATTCTTATGAGAAATCTACAAGTTGATTGGCTAAAAGCCATGCAATAGCCAATCAACTTGCAATTTTTCTGTAAGAGCAGAATGTGCGCATACGTTTCTCTTGCGAATGAATTCAAGAATCGAGCGCCTGGTAGTATGCGGCAGCGCACACTTCACGGCGTGCGGCTCATCGACGTGCGCCCGGCTAAAGGTTGGCGCTGATTGACCAGATTTTACTCAATAATAATTCCTTTATTAAGCGTTATAAAAAAAATGGTTCAGGACTTTTCGACTCAGTTTGACCCAATCTACCACCATCTTTCGTTTGGTCACTTACTTGTCGGAAACCCTGTATAATTATACCGGATGTCCCAAAAGTCCCGGAACGGTCAAATATCTCGAAAATAAAGCATTTTTGAGAAAAATATTTCAAATAAAAGTTGTAGGATTTTAAGTGGCACATTAAGTAGCAATGTTAATATGACTTTAAATAGCATTGTTAAAATTACATCAAAATCATTATGAAATTTTTAAATGGGGATCCCCATTTTTGATTGCATATTCTTGTAGCTTACCTTAAGAACTTTTCAAAATACTATAATAAAGTTCCTTTCCATTAAGTATTTTCCGAGTTATAAGGCTTCAAAGATACAGTACTGCCAGCATTAGTATTACGTAAAGTGATTTTTACGCGACCTTAACAATGCTATTTAAAGTCACACTATCATATTGCTACTTAATGAGCCACTTAAAACACGTTATATAAAATATGTCCATATATGTTTTCTTTCTTTTATACATACTCTTTGTATGTACGTACAGAAAAAAAAAATAATAAGAAAAATAATTGAAAAATAATTTTTAAAGAAAGTTTCGCATTGTTTTTTGGAAAAAGTGGTATATGAAGAAATATGAAGAGCGGAAAAAATTGCCCACATATATAATTGTATATAAATTTACATTTACACGTATAGCAATTTTTTCAGATTTCCTCAAATTTTTTCTATTTGGTTATATATGGACTTCTTCTCCAGGATAATAAAAAAATATGAAAAAAGAAGAATAATAAGAAGCATATAAATAGTGATAAATACATAATAAATAACATTATTGAAGATTAAGAATTTGTTATACGTTTAAATATGCTGAATGTGCATACATTAAAATAGTTAAGAAAAACATACCATCGTTTAAAGGTTTACTCGAACTATTCACTATATTCATGAAGTTAAGTCCATCTTCCGTATTAATATTCTCAAGCGTTGGTGCGGATATCATCTCTAATGAAGCGCTTTCCAGAGCATTGAATATTGGCGTCAATTGTGGAGTTTTATCCATTTGTATAGGTGGTGGACTAGGTGTTAATAAAGGACAATCAGATGCTTCTTCATCCTATTAAAAAAATAAATATATATATGCAAGAAAATTCTCGGAACAAACCTTTTATAGAATATGCTATTTGTTTTTCTCTGATATAGTTTTTATAAATCGCGAAACAATGTACTTTTTGTATCATGATGTCTTTATAAATGCAATATCTTTATTATTGCATTTTTCTAAATATTATGCATGTTAATTGATGCAAAATATTTATAATAACTGTATCAGATTAATAAAAAATTGATCAAACTTCTGTTAAGAAAAAGTTGTTTTTACATTCATAGAAAAATCTGTATTTTGTCTCTCTCTTCTACATGTATGTATATGATAGACTGTGATAATTCAGATGAATAAACATAGGGTACATAAAAATTGAATTATAATAATAAACATACCTGTTGATCTTGATTTATAAACATTTCTTGTGAATTCGAAGACGGTGAAAGTTCAGCTGATATAACTACTGACAAGAGATCTTCAGACTTCTGAATACTCATCTCTGTTACAAATATTACATTTGAATATCTATTCATATAATTTTTTCAAAGAAGGGCATGAATCTGTATACAATAATACACGCACAACATATACACTCACATACATACATATTGTACTTGCTCTCATG
Organism: Formica exsecta; assembly: GCF_003651465.1. NCBI lineage: Eukaryota > Metazoa > Arthropoda > Insecta > Hymenoptera > Formicidae > Formica > Formica exsecta. The sequence continues at coordinate 36,596 of NW_021849964.1, forward strand.
TATATTATGTATAACATTTTCATAATAATAATTAATATATATACAGACTGGACCACCGAAAACGAAACAGGCGTATTTTTTGGCAAAATTTTTAGAGTGAAATTAACCCCTCTTTTGGGGTTGAAGTTAAGTGAACAGAAATAGCCAATTAACATGTCCCCCTTGCAAATAAAATTGACTTGTTCGAGCGTTTTTCGAACAAATGAGGTTAAATGCTAAAAGCATGCCTGTTTCGTTTTCGGTGGGCCACCCTGTATATATATATTATTATAAAATATGTTTGGATAGTAATATTCTATGCAGATTATATGTACATTAATAGAAAATGTGGTAAATATTTAGATTAACGTACCCACCTCCAATGACTTTGACCTTGACATATGTTGTCAAGGTCACTGTCCTGAGTAACATCCAAGAGGTTTTAGCCGTCGCTCGTTGTTCGTTAAAAAGTTATTAACAAAAAAAGTTTGAGAAATATAACAGTTATTTTAAGTATTCAAATGTGGAAATAGTACATGTATAAACAAAGAAAAGTTATCTAAAGGAATAAATCGTTGATATATTGAAGAGTCTTTTTGTTAAAGCAGAAAATAGTTGCTTCGGTCCAAAACGAAATTTGTAATTGTTCTGTTCCACATGGGTTTTCGACTTTCATAATAAATATTGAGAAGTCTTACAGTAGGTCAACATACAAACTCACTATTCTTATATACACCTTGTTTGAAAATTACGTACATTTCATTTAAATTCTTTTGTTAATAACTTTTTAATAAATAACGAGCGACGGCTGAAACCTCTTGGATGTTATTCAGGACAGTGACCTTGACAACATATGTCAAGGTCAAAGTCATTGGAGGTGGGTACGTTAATCTAAATATTTACCGAAAATGTTTTGTGTGTGTGTGTGTGTGTGTTATTTTTTAATTTATTTTTATATTTCTGATTTTTTAACTTTTTTTTTGCTTTATATAAAAATAACAGTATTATTTACTTAAGGTAGTTGTCTCGCGACAGTACAATCCAAAATTTTATACTCTGAATCAACGTTAAAACATTCGACTACCTATAGTTACCAACTGAAAACTCTTGGACATTTCGCTGTTGCCAAGTCGTCACCACTCATCGTCTCCAGTCGCTCTGAACATTCTGTACGCTATTGCCAAGTCAATGCCCGCAACGTTCGTGAGCATCATCTGTCTTTGTTTAACTTTCGGTTCCGTTGAATAATCGTGAAAATCGAGGTCTTTTTATTATTGTATTTCTAAAACTAAACGGTCAATAATTTCAATTTTTTTACTAGTATTCCTAAAGTGTCCTTCTACTATATATTCTACTATATTTTTCATCACTTTCTTGTTCGTTCTAATTATTAAAATTCAAAATACGAGATTTTTGTATGCTTCATGTATGCGATACATGTAAAAAGTGCAATTTTTGATAACGATTATCTCGCGTTCAGGACGGTCAACTGCTTTTAAATTGTACAAACATGTAGATGCCACATTTATTAACGTATCGTTAAATTTATAATTTTTCTTGTTAATTGCGAATTGCGAAACAACTACCTTAACTCTTAATCTTACCTTAAATCTTAATTACTAATCAGGGTTAATAATATTGTGAATGTTGTATAATGAGACAAATCTTAATTCGCTGGAAAAACTTTAATAACTTTGATGTTCTTTCTGCTATATAGTCTTTTGCCATATAGTATTTTGTAATATTTTATCGTAACCATAAAACCGTAAACAAATCGATCAAAAATACATCTCATAAAATATTACGAATTAAATACATTTAAAATTTCTTCTCTTATTCGAATTAGCTTTATTTAACAAAATGTAGACGATAATAAGCAACATACAAATCTGCAATCGTAAGATTGACATTGAAAACCGAGATACATGAGCAAGCGATTTTAAGTCAAAAGTAAACAATTAAAAAATTAGACACGATAGTGTCTTGCACCAAGTCACACGCAGCAAAAAAAGTCACGCGCAACAATAGCAAGGCGGAGTGTGTATCTACACGCGAGCCGTCCAGTTGCGAATACCTCAATTTCGGATTCTCAGTAACCGATCGAATTCTTAATAGGCTTAATTGGGCTTAAATAGTTTGGGTCTCAATTATATCAAAAAAGTATTTTCGTTTAACGTGCCTTATAAACGGAGTTATTACAATGTAAACAGTCCAAAACAGAAAAATTTACGATTAAGAAATGTGAATTCCGTCCTCTTACTTAGTTGTCGGCGACAAAATGTTTCTCGTTTCTGTCGCATTGCATTGGCATCGCTGATAATAATAATTATATAACAAATAGGATAGTAAAGACCATTGCACATGTGAAAAATTTTGTCGTAATCATAAAGCCATAAGCAAATCGACCAAAATTTAGCATTCAATTTAACGTAATAAAAATGTTTCATTGTGATTGATCGGTTTGCTTACGATTTTACAGTTACGATTAAAATTTATTTATCTGCAATGGCCTTTGATGAGAAAATCAACATTAATTTATATATAATATATTATATATAACTTTTTCTCTCCCTTTTCCAAATTTATCTTTATAAAAAAAAACACAATTTTTGAATTATTCTTTTTTTGTATATACGGATAGAGATCATATAAGAGAAAGAAAACACATAAATAGATATATTTTATATATAATTATACAGGGTGCTAAATTTCAAATGTAACAGGCCGAATATCTCGATAACCAAATGAAATATCGAGGTCCGGTTTTTTTTAGGTTTTATTGTTACGAGGCGAACAAATTTTGATAAAAAGAATTTGATTTTGGATGGACGCGTCAAAAAAAAACCGGACCTCAATATTTCCTTTAGTTATTGAGATATTCGGCCTGTTACGTTTGAAATTTAGTACCCTGCATATAGACTTTTTTTCCTGGGAAGTAGAGGGAAAGTAAAAAAGTTCAAAAAGCGAGAAACAAAACAAGAAAGAGCGAGAAAAAAAGAAACCAAGAAAGAGAAAAAACGAGAGAGAGAATTGCCTCCTTGCGTTTCTGATTTTTTAAATCATTTTCAAGCTTTACAATTTTTGCACACATTCACACATTTCTTTCCTTAGAGAGTTCATTACTTTATATCGAGAGAATAAATTATATTTTGACTCACATTGCGTATTTTACTGAACATCTTTAGATATATATATTTGACTGATTACGATCTTACATTATGTAATCTTGCGCTTTTCTTTTTATTTATTGTTTATTTGATAAAATGGTCCAAAAATGAACCGGCTATTTGAATCATTCTTAATATGTACATATACTTAAGTTTAATATATCAAATTTTTTGCGCTTATTTCTCTCTCCCTCTCCCTTTCGCTCTCTCTCTCTCTCTCTCTCTCTCTCTCTCTCTCTCTCTCTCTCTCTCTCTCTCTCTCTCTCTCTCTCTCCTTCCCCCCCTCTCCCCTCCTCCCCTCCGCAACCCCCGACCACCCATTTGGCCCCGCTCGGAGATCAAATGGCTTCACCGATTCGCGTTATCCCCCTCTCTTTCTCTCTCTCCTTCCCCCCCTCTCCCCTCGTTTCGGTTCTTATTTGTCTCTTATTCAATCTTTTTGCTTCTTTTTGCTTCTTACATATGTATATCTCTTTACTTTAAAATATAAAATTAAAATACAAATTAAAATATGAAAAAATAATTCACACAGTAGTGACAATTTTTTGCATTAAATTTTATTACTTTTAATTACTTTAATCAAATCATATTTATTGATACATATTACGACTTGAAAAGTTTTTCATTAAAGAATATATATATCTTTTGTTAATTTTATAATTATATTAAAATGCATATACACAAATACACAATCGTATTGCACTTTATTTAGTAAAACGAAATTTCGATATTAAAGCATAATAATGCAAAAATCAATTAAATTTTATGCTATGCATAATTTTTATTCTCAATTGACGCAATTTTGTGATACCATTACTTTTGTAGAAAAAGCAATAAAGATTTAACCAATAAGATATACATTAAAGTATATACATTATAATATTTTTCTTGTACAACATTTTTTTGAATGGCTAAATATATGTATATTAAATAAAATATTTTTTGTACAACAATGTTTTAAGCGGACGCGTGAACTTGACGCGTGCCTTTTTATCTTTTTTTGAAAAGGTAAATTTTTATTTATATTATCTCTCTCTTTCTCTTTTCTTAACTACTTACTTTTGGTTTGCAATTATCTTTTGTTTAAAATATATTTTCATGATTTCGTAATCTTGGATGGAGCTTTTTGTAATCTGAGAAACTGCTTAGCAATATTATAATTGTATATATATTAATAAAACAATATCAATAAAACAGAATACGTAACGTAGCGAAAAGAATTATGAAACTTAAAACAGCCTAGGTAAATTAAAAAGAAATAATTTTCTGGTCTTTAAAAATAAAATGCTGAAAAATAAAACTTAGGAACATATGACTATAGCTGCGGTCGGGAAGACACTAGAGATGCTTCGAAGCATTGCATTAACCAATCAGAATAAAGAAATCTTTACTCTTTTTGTCCTGATTGGTCAATCAAACACTTCGAAGTATTTTTAGCGTCTTCCTGACCGCAGCCTATAGCTATAAAAAACTCGTTTAATAAATCGAATTCAAACATATGTGATTAAAAGATGTAATTTGGTTTTATTACATTAATTAATCTATTCACATATATTTTATTTTTTAAATATTTTTAAACATTAATATTTTCTATCAAATACTCACACGAACTATATTAAAATAAATTAAAAAGGTTAAAACTATAAAGATTGTTTATTAAACTTTTCTTAATTTAAAAATTATTAATATTTATAAATTAATAATTAATTATATCTATTAATTATTAATTGTAAAAAAAACCAAAATTTTTTAATCTTGAATATTTATTTTTAGAAGCTGAAGTTTAAAATATAATAAGAATATTTACATACCTCCTGCTTAAAATGTTGGATACAAAATGAAAATTTGTCTATCATATCCTATGGTGATTTTGAATCCCTTATTTCACAACTGATTTATGAAATTTCGTAAGTGTATTGTATCATATATTATATATAGTATCATAAAATATGATTAAACTACATAGATATTCAATTTTTATCAGACCCATTTTGTAACCATTATTTTATAAGCAGGGTTGTTATGAAACAAAGATTATAAGCAGTTTATCATAAAATAATAATAAATATGTGATGCAATATTCCCTATGATTGAGAAACATCAACTTATTATACAAACATTCACATATTCTATATGATTGAAAAGAATAGTATCATAAAATATGATTAAAATACATAGAAAGCCTATGTTGTGCAACTTCGTGATATAAATCAACGTAGAAATTCTATCCATTTTTATCACATCTAATCATTTTCTATCAAACATTTTAAGCAGGGCGGGCTAATGCTAACACATGATGTTCAGTTTTTTTTTTAATACAGATTAAGCTTCATAGATTTTATATATAAACATTTTTTTAAAGAAAATGAGATTCGTACCTATGTCTCAATAGTAATGACGACTATCGGCAAAATCGACTGAGTGAAGAAGCTTCGTCAAAAATATCGTAACCCCAAAACCAAGAGACACTTATTGTTAGATATCTTACTTAGATATCTCACTTATATTATTAGATACCTTAGTTACGAATATGCTCTTGTGTGTATGCCTGTAACACATTGACCACCCCGTTTTCCACAATCGGCCTTCGCAAGAGACACAGCAGTTATATTCGCATAAATGATTATTGATTAAGGCGACGAGGACAACAATGTGGATATCTCAAATGATGACCACCGCCATCGCCGTTATACTGCCTCTTATAACCGTAGGAGATAGTAGAACCGCGTACCTCACTATATTATATTTAGCGATGCAATATCGTTTTTCGTGTTCCTCCGCTGACTGGCCGGTCCATCCGTCCAGACGACTGACGCCTGACGCCTCATTCTCTGCGATTCTGCGCTTTAACAGCGATGCGGCACGCGCGTGCGATGTGTCACGCATCATTTACATCTAGCACAACGACAGCACCAACTCAGAGTACATACGGGGTGTTCCTAAACATGTGCAAAAAATTTTAGAGGATGATTGTTTGGATAATTTCTTGAAAAAAGTTCATGAATGTATACCAATGTTCCAAATGGCATAATTTTCAAGTTACAAGATATTTAAGGTTTAAAAAAAATAAGATTTCAAAACATATTTTGACAAAAACAAAATTAAACAAAATTATAGGAATTGTTGGAAATGATCACCTCCAGCTCCCCCCCCCCCCCTGATATGTACATATACATACATAATCCATTTTCCTTCTCATTGATTGGCGAATACATTCAAAAATACCAGGTATATTACGAATTATTTCGCAATTATGCAATTATCCTTAATCTTCAATAGGGTCATCAATCTTTCAATTAGGGTGATATAAATTAAGGATTTAAGATGATCCCAGAGAAAAAATCCAAGGGAGATTCAATTCTGGGATATTACAATACGGCAGTGAGACTGCTCTTTAACTCAATATTTTTAAAACTTTAACACCCTATATCTCGAAAACTGTGCCGTTTAGTCATTAGTGTAAATGAAATTTTCTTCAAGAAATTACCCAAGAAATCACCTCCCGATATTTTTCGCATATGCTTTTAGGAACACTTTGTATAACAAAAATTTTATTAAAAATCTTTAATGAAAAAATATTATTAAAAATATTCAAACAAATATATGTATACCAGTATAAATCGATAAGCAAAGATGTTCATACGATATAATATTTAAAATGTAATCATAATATATTTACAATGTGCAAAAAATTATTTATACTATACTTTTACCAGAAAAATGTTCGAGAGGATCGCAAACCTGCGGCGGCCGCACGGAACAAAGTCTAGACGAGCACGACAGTTAATAACGAGCACGAGCAGTAACGTTATACAGTTATCTTTTTTTGGTTTTTATGTTTTTAATATTAACATTCACAAATGTATACAATTATCAACAATAAGTTGTGATTTCGAATCTCTCACGAAAGACTAAATACGACGCAAGCGGCGCGAGCGACAAAGTTCGAAAAGGCAATATTAATCGAAGCAGTTTAACTGAAGCGGTTTTCTATGCGGTTTTACCATAGACATAGAAATATAGGGACCGAGCATATCATTGCGGTAGGGAAGCCACTGCGGGATGGTGCGACGAGGTAAATTGTGCCTAAATTTGATTGGCTGTTATATTGCGTAAGTTCACGTCAATGATATTCGTGCCGTTGGCTTCTGTCAGACATATAATTGTCACACATATTTTGACAGTATTTGTCTATATGTTAAAGAAAGTCAGAAATAAAAATGTCAAAATATGTGTGATAATTATATGTTTGATAGCCGCCAACGACACGAATATCTGACGTGAACTTGCGCAATATAACAGCCAATCAAATTTAGGCACAGTTTACCTTGTCGCACCGTCCCGCAGTGGCTTCACTCCTCTCGCCTAAACCACGAGTCTCAGTCTCTATATTTTCTGTCTATGGGTTTTACTAACGAGCGTGAACTACGAAAGTAAATCGGTGCAAAAGAAAATTTTTTTATCTTAATTTGTTAAAAACATCAAATAGTTACCCAACATCCTATATAATTTATTAATAATAAGTATAAATAATAACAAATTGTAAATATCAGAACCGAGCATCGCTAAAGAGAATGGAGAAAAACGGATAAATAAACTAATTTATTAAAAACAAAAGATTACACATTTTTTAGCATGCATTTCTCAAGTATATAAATTTACGAAGTACGAAAAAGTTACTAAAATCGTACCCTTAAAATATTTTATGTCATATTTCTCTCTCTCTCTCTCTTTCTCTCTCTCTCTCTCTCTCTTCCCATCTCTCTCGCTCTCTCTCCCACTGAGAGCCGGCTGGGAGGATGCTAAATAGCAACTACAGAAGGAAGCGGAAATAATATTGTATACAAATACGCAAAGTTTGATGGCGCACAGAGACGAGATACAGCATCAGATTATGAAGAAAATAAATCCGGCATTCATAGCGTTATCAGAGACTAGATTGACTGCTGAAATTGAAGACAGTGAAGTGAACGTATCAGGTTATAGTATAATTAAATGTGATGCTGAAAATAGAAATACAGGAGGGTTTGTTTTATATGTAGAAGATGATGTTAAATATGAGATAGTATCAGTGAAAAAATTAGAATCGAATTGTTGGTGTGCTGTGATTGAGATGAAAGAAAAATTATATAGGGGAATAATAATGGTAATATACCATTCACCGAGTGCATTGCATGGTGATTTCGTGAGATTTCTGGAGGATATAATAGAAGAGTTAATAATACGGGTATATAGTAATAGGAGACTTATTTAATATAGATATTATGTTAGGCCGGTATTCATAGTCAGTTCTTATATTTAAGACCGTCTTAAGCACAATCTTAAGATGTCCTAAACCAATCACAGAGCCGTATTAGCATCTTAAGACATTACTTAAGACGGTCTTGAAATAAGAACTGACTATGAATACCGGTCTTAGATTCGTTTTACAAGGAAGCTGCAAACGACAATGTTGAGCTTAGGCATGAAACAATATGTAAATAAACCAACGAGAATTACGAAAGATAGTAAGACAATTATAGATTTAATTTTGGTAATTATTTACATTAACGGACACCTCGCCAATGACCTTGACTTTGACATATGTTGTCAAGGACATGACTCTGAGTAACTTTTTCTTATAACTTATCGGCGGTCTCTTATAATTTCTGAGATATTTAAAGTTAAAGTTTGATTCGAAACGAAAATTTGGTTTGGATTATACAACGTAACACAAGTAGCAAATTACTCACACCAAATTTGGTAATTATTTATATTAAAAATTTGGTTTGGGTTAGGTTATATCTTCCGGAAGTGGAGTCCCCCCGTAGGAGGGGCGGAACCCACTGTGTCCACATATACATTTTCCCATCCACACATCAATTGTGGAATGGATCTCGCTTCGCGTTATAAAGTATATGCGTAGACACAGTGGGTTCCGCCCCCCCCTACGGGGGGGTTCCACTTCCGAAAGATATAACCTAACCCAAACCTATTTCTGATTCAAAACTAAAATTTATGCTTCTGCTTATGCTTATATTAATGTTTCATAACTTTTATTTGTAGAACAATTTTTTAATAAACAATGAGCGCCAACAAAAATCTTTTATGTTACTCAGAGTGATAACCTTGACAACATATGTCAAGGTCAAGGTCGAAGCTGCCTGCCCTATATTTTGCATATAAGCAATATACCAATTACTTCCTTTAGCACTGACACAAAGTAGCAAATTTCTCAAACATTTTTTGTTTATAATTTTTTAATAAACAGTGACCGCCGATTAAGTTATAAAGAAAAGTTACTCAGGGTCATGTCCTTGACAACATATGTCAAGATCAAGGTCATCGGCGAGGTGTCCGTTAATGTAAATAATTACCTTAATTTTCGCTAATAATAAAATAAAAGTGCAGGTAATGCATGAACCTAAAATAACCCATACAGCACTGAGGCTTGCAGCAACATTGCTGCAACATTGCAATATTGCATATTGCAGTGTAATGTTGCAGAAATATTGCAAAGACATTATTTTACAATATAACTTTAGCAATGTTACAGCAACATTCCGTGAATATTACAAAAAAAGTATTCGATAATCGCTAGTTCATTCGTTTACCGCTATGCGGCCCATGTTGCGCTATCTATTCCGCATTTAATTTTTAGTCACGATGATTGTATAAAGTTTACAAAGAGCGGCTAGTAAGATTAAAGATATAATAAATATTTTTATTAGTTTAAGTTGTGTATGATATGACCCCAACACAAGGGACTCAGACATTGGACTAAAAATTCTTTTAATAGTTTCCATTCTTATATCAAATAAAAAATTTGATAATAATTTTCTAATATACAAGATACTTCAAACTTTAATAAATAAATTTTAAGATTATATAAAGACAAGAGAGATGTGAAAAAACTCGTATGCGTAAATCCAGCACGATCTTTTTGCATCCGGATATCTGAATATTTCGAGTACAAAGAGATTGTAAATTTACACAATTGCAAATTCAATTTTCTCTTATTTCTCTTAGATATTCTCTGTCACTGAAGGAAGTCGAATGTGCACCGAAAAATTTACATTTTGTAATTTTGTTATTATAATGCATAAAATCTATATACACACTAGATCCTGACTCTTATAGGCCTAATTTCTTATTATTTTTTTCATATGTAAGAATATTATTGTCGATAAATATACATAAAGTATTATTGCATATATATTATATTGCTATGTTGCTGCAATATTATATTGCAATATTTCTGTAGGCGGACATTTTATTGTTGCTGCAATATCATAACAATACTGCAACAATATTTTGCAATGTTTTTGCAATGTTGCAATCTTGCAAAAAAATGTTGCTGCAATGTTGTTACAATGATGTTGCAATCTTGCAGAAAAATGTTGCTGCAATGTTGTTACAATCTTGTGGTGCTGTATGGGAATGGACCATGCATGGCTAAAAGTTAAACTGAATGCGAATAACATTGATAATAAATACAGAGAACTTAGTGTTAGGAATTATAGAGAGTTTAATGTATTATAGATAAATTTATTAAACTAGTGGAAAATAAATTAAAGAAGAGCCAAGATATGGATGTTAATGTAAGAGCGAAGAAATTTGTTGATAGTATAGTAAATGCGTTAGACCCTACAGCACCTAGGGAAAATTTTAGAATTCCAAGAATATGCGAAGGGAAAAAGTGGTTTTCGGATGAAATAAGAGAAGCAGTGGCTAAAAGAGATGAGGTACATAGGAAGGCATTGTATGCTGACACGGAACAAAATTGGTTGCAATTTAAAATTGAAAGAAATGTAGTAGTTAAGTTAATTAGGACAAAGAAGAAAGAATATTATGCGAAAATATGATAGATCTTAATAAAGAAAATCCTACATCTATGTGGAAAACACTGAAAGAAATAATTAGAGGAACCAGGAGGTAAGAAGAAAGAGGATATAGATTTTGAAATATTAGACAGCACTGAAGGATGCAATATAGCAAATAAATTTAATTTATATTATATACAAAGTATTAATAGTATAGTAAAATCTATAAATGGGAGTAAACCTGGGAGTGCGTGTAAAAGAATTATTAATGTTATTGAAAACGAGGGAATTATGAAAAATTTTGAGGTGATTAGTATAGTGCAATATAGTGATTAATTGAACCGGGTTTGGTTAACCCGTTCATTCGAAAACGCTATAAGAAACGTCCATGTCATTGGTCTAGTTTCCACCAAAGTATTAATTCGCATCTAGTGCGGCGTAGGATTAAATTTAAGTCCATGTAAATACGACTGACTGCGTTCATTCCACTCCACAGATGTGATACCCGACGTGTGTTAGTGTTTGTGCGTACGTGATACCTAATATTTAAATTGCGAATTTAAATTTACTTTATTATAAATTATTATTGCTTATAATTAATTTATCTATTTATCTTTATTGAATTTTATTTTATTTATTTTCTAATTTTTCATAATTTAAATTTATTTTTTGAATTGTGAATTTGTAATTGTGAAAATTCTGGAAAGATGCCGAGCAGTTGTTGCATTCCGAAATGCAAAAATGCTACAAAAAATGGTTTTCATTTATTTAGGTAAGTAAAATGCATTCATTTTTAATAAATATTTTAGTACATCTCATGCAATAGCAATAGCTGACAAAAAGCGGGAGCAGCCATTTTGTTGCAAGATGTCATGGCCGGGTATCACATACGCACTACACATGCACCGCCGCCATGTTGTTGTAAGGTGTCATGGCCGAATCCGGAAATCCGGCCGGCCACAGCTCTTTTGACGATGTTAGCGATCTAGTAGTAGTATAGATATCTGTGTTCCACTCCGATCTACAAGCTTTGTCGGAGTGGCAGCGAATTGACACGAAATTTAGAACTCCGTAAAGTTAGCCGGACCACTTTAACTTTTTAATAATTAAAATTATCTAATCATTTGGTGGTTGTTTGGTGATGATTGGTAGCTTAATTAAAACGTTTGGTGGTCTCTCGTTTTTTTTAAATTAAATAATTAAAATATTGGTGTAAAGTTAGCCGGACATTTTTAATTTTTAGTCTAATCGATTAAATCAGGGCTTATTCGATCCAGAATTGTTAGGACCTTTCCAAAGTTAGCCCCCCCCCCCCACTTTGACTTTTGGAAATTTTCTTTTTATCAATCGATTGGTGGTTGATTGGTAATGTTTGGTATTGCATTAAAAAAGTTTGGTAGTTTCCCGTTTTTTGACAAAATCGTAAACAAATTTTTGACCTTTTTTTAGCCCCCCCACTGGTCATAAATCCTTTATTTACAACGTTTGGTGGTCCATAATTTATCCAAAAAGTAAAAAAAACCATGTACTGTTAGGTAGTGGGGATGGCTAACTGGAAGCTGTAAAGTTAGCCGAACAAATATATTATTTACCAACCAATTTTGTTCAAATTGGTTGGTAAATAATATATTTGTTTGTTGTTGGTAAATAATATATTAATTGAAAGATAATCGTTTGATGGTGATTGGTAGTCTAATTACAACGTTTGGTAGTTAGTTATTAGGCTACTACGATTATAAAACCATGTGCGCCTGCGCCTGCGCGTGCCTTCGTCGTGTAATGGCTCTCGCAGACCAGCGCGTTGACGCGACGCGCGATATCCAATAAGAGCTCTAATTTTTGGAAACAATAAAGCTCTCATTGGATATCGCGCGTCGCATCATCGCGCTGATCTGCAAGAGCTGATATTATTAGGTGTACAACTTTGCTTCCGCCGTTTTCCTATAGATGGCTTTAGCGGTAAGTATACGATAACTCCAAGCGCAGAAAATCATGGGGATATTCCGGCCATGCTTCCACGTCGACGGCCAAACCGAATATTCACGGCTCCAAGGTCATGCTCTGTATTTGGTGGGACCAGCTCGGCGTAGTGTATTATGAGCTGTTAAAACCGACTAAAACAATCACAGGCGATCGTTATCGAACACAATTAATGCGTTTGAGCCAAGCATTAAAAGACAAACGGCCGCAATACAACGAAAGACACGATAAAGTGATTTTGCAGCATGACAATGCTCGACCCCATGTTGCGAAAGTGGTGGTCTACTTTTCGTAAAAAATAAAGCTCTTATTGGATATCGCGCGTCGCGTAATCGCGCTGATCTGCAAGAGCCATAATGCTGATATTACATTCAGACAAAATGTTTGTGGATTGGCAATCAGATGGAGAATTCGGAGAATCTCGATAGAGACTCTAGAAATTCTCTATTCGATAATCAATCGTTACGTTCGACAAACATTTTGTCGTGTGAATGTAATATCATTAAATTTGTCGTGCGACAAACTTTTTAAGCATACTGATTGGTTGCAAAATAGAAAATTTCTTGAATTTCTAGAAATAATTTCTAGAAATTAGCTAATCAATGCGCTTAAAAAGTTTATCGTACGACGAATGTAATATTACTATAAAGCTATTGGCGTAGCAATTGGCTATCGAATAAAGAATTTCTAGAGTTTCTGTATATGGTAATAGTCTAGTATACACCGACCCATACAGCACCGCAAGATTGTAACAACATTGCAGCAACATTTTTCTGCAAGATTGCAACATTGCAGAAACATTGCAAAATATTGCTGCAATGTTGTTATGATATTGCAGCAACAATAAAATGTCCGCCTACAGAAATATTGCAATATAATATTGCAGCAACATAGCAATATAATATATATGCAATAATACTTTATGTATATTTATCGACAATAATATCCTTACATATGAAAAAGATAATAAGAAATTAGGCCTATAAGAGTCAGGATCTAGTGTGTATATAGATTTTCTGTATTATAATAACAAAATTATAAAATGTAAATTTTTCGGTGCACAGTAGTATAGCAATGAGAGTTCTAAACCAGGTCCTCTAAGGGGGGGTGAGAAGCGAGGGGAAACCGGCGCGGGGGGTATGACGTCACGCGGGGGAATCGCGTCCTAACCAATGGGCGAGGGGTCCGCGGAGAGGGGGGAGGGGGACCGCGTCCTAACCGATAGGTGAGGGACCCGCTAACCTAACCGGTAGGCGAGGGGTTCGCGGAGAAAGGGGGACCCGCGTTCTAACCGATAGGCGAGGGACCCGCAAGGAAGAGGGAACGCGATGCTGCGAGGAGGCGTAAGACAAGGATA